>NC_090745.1:91850774-91888274 GCF_036898095.1 Palaemon carinicauda
CAAATCCAGTCAGAAAAATAAGCTACGAGAAAACCATGTTTATAATTCACCTCAATGGCGTGCATCATAAGGGGATTCTTCCATCGCATATCAGAATGCACGAACCCATTCGTCCGAACGGAATACACATAAATTCTCTGATCTTTCCTACGGAGCCATTCACCCCGCCATTCACGTTTTCATCAGATCGTCTACAGATCCATTATAGGCCATAGAATTTTTTTTCTATCTTTTTCTTCAAGGTACAATATGGCAGAGCTCTCAGATTTTATGACCCATTATCCTACTCTTTTTCTACCTTCCTAACAGACTCTCTTTCTACCCTAGTTTCAGTGCTCCACCCTTTTCATATGGTCTATTGTAGTCAATATGTAGCCAATGCCTCACACATTGATCACAAACTACACCTTTCTCAATCACTTCGCCAACTGACAGCCTACTTCATAAGTCATGAATCCAGCTCTCTCTCTCGCAAGGCGATTATTACAAAGAAAATTGCATAAATAAATAGCACAAAAATGGAAATTCGGTTTGATTGTGAAACCTGGTATTAATAAGTTCACAATACAAAAACAAAGGCAAATATCACCTTAGGAGGAGAGAGAGAGAGAGAGAGAGAGAGAGAGAGAGAGAGAGAGAGAGAGAGAGAGAGAGAGAGAGAGAGAGAGAGAGAGAGAGAGAGAGTAAAAGTTCAATGGAAAATGCAGACATGGACATCAGCAGTAAAGTATTTCCGGAGCGTGGCCCCAAGCAGATAAAGCGTTTCCGACTAGCAACCACTGTCATGCGCTTTCAATGTGCGTTGTAATATTACCTTGCGGCAAATTTATTGCAAAGATAGATATACGCTGTATATCCCGTTAATCCCAGGGCTTCCCTTCGTTTTCTTCCGGTCCTCGTGTGTGACTTCCCACTTTCTGTGTTCCTCTACACCAAATGTCCTGTCCCCATAATGAATGCCTGAATGGCGTGCTGATTTCACTGTCAATTGTTGATAATTACAAAATGCCCGATCTCAATTTCCAAAATATATAAATTTCTTTCTAAACATTAAATTCAGTTGCAAGAATATACATTTACTTTTCATAGAAACGATGATTGCATCCTATATTTTCATGCATTCCAATATTATCAACCATCTCATTTGTGATTTTCGTTTTCATTTCTTAAGTAATTTATACCAACATTAAATATAGCATAAGCTCTCCAATTATTTTATGAAAAATTCACCGGAAAAAGTTCTTTAATGGTTCCTAAATGAAGACTTCTAAATCATGATTGTCCTAATATTCTGCTTCCTTCAAATTGCTGTGATACATTTCGAATTCTTATTTAGGTCTTTGCCGATATTACATATACGCACACTACATATATACATATATATATATATATATATATATATATATATATATATATATAATATATATATATATATATATATATATATACATATATATATATATATATATATATATATATATATATATATATAATATACATACATACATACAAGAGTTGGAAGACCAAGGCCTATATGGCTGAGGAGTATGAAGCGGGAAGTATGAGATGATGAATGGAGAAAAGCTCAAGATAGAGGCGTATGGCGAAATCTAACCGAGGCCCTTTGCGTCAATAAGTGTAGGAGATGATGCTGATGATATATATATATATATATATATATATATATATATATATATATATATATATATATATATATATATATATACATACATATATATATATATATATATATATATATATATATATATATATATATATATATATATATATATATATATATATACTTCGTTTTCCTCAACTTTTTCTTCTTATATAATTCAGAAATCTAGTCCATTTATCGAATATTCTTTTTCTACCCCAAAACTATCTTCTTTCTACCATCCATTCCGAGTGTCACTTCTGTCTCCGAATTCTCTTCCTTTGCTTCTTCCCTTCCTCTTAAGTCATTCAGTTCACATTATGGCCCCTTTTTGTCCTTTTCTGGCCCAACTATTATGTGCGTCGTTATCGATTTCTTGATTCCTCTCTCTCTCTCTCTCTCTCTCTCTCTCTCTCTCTCTCTCTCTCTCTCTCTCTCTCTCTCTCTCTCTCTCATATATATATATATATAATGTATATATACACACATATACATTATATACTGTATATATATATATATATATATATATATATATATATATATATATATAGATATATATATATATATATATATATGTATGTACATATATACACACACAATGTTCTACTTACAAAATGTGAGACATTCTATATTATCACTTTGGAATGGGTGCAAAAGTTCTAGTTGAAAATTTTAAATTACATCCTGCATTTACAGATATGCACAATTGTACAGAAGAAACTTTCAAAAGCTGTAAAATCCGTAGGTGATCGGGTCAAAGAGTATAAGTTATTCTCGTGCTGATAACCGTCAAGAAATGTATACAAAAAGTCTTGAGATAGTCTCATAAAAATGTCTTGGGCAATACATGAGGAAACAGACCAGAGAAGCTTCGGTGAGGACACTCGTATGCGGATCTTCAGAGACCTTTTGCATTTACTCTTCCTTTCATGAACAGTAATGGACCTTCCAAGGTCTGTAAATCACAAATATTTATTTCAAAAGTAAAAATCTACAATGTCCCTTGATTTCCAAGTACAAAGATCAATATATCCATTGAAAAGCTATTGTATGGATACTCATCTATGCTCCACTAGCCAAAACTATGCACTCAAATCTCTCACATCAATATAGAAACCACAAAATTTTAGAGGGAAACATGGTCGTGAAGAGCAAGGAAAAAATAAGAAAAAGTAATTGAAGAGGAATACAATAAATTCTTCCAACTCAGACATTGCTTACCTCCTTGTTCTCCCAGTCAGTCATTTTGGTTGTTAGTGCTAGCGACAGGAATTAAAGACGGGTAATACAGTCACAGGTAGTAGTGGTAAGTAGCAGTAGTAGAGGTAGAAGTAGTGTGTACTTGAACCGGTTCTGTATACTTTTCTTCCTAGTTTTTGCTCCAGAGAAGGACGAAACTCAAGTCCGAAAACCGGTTCTTCCCCATACAAACCGCCAGGCGTATACGCAACCGGCCCACTTTCCACAGGCTGTAAGAGTCAGTGGAAACCCTGCGGTGAGAAAGAGAGAATTATTGTTATTATTGCTTTGAAAAAACGTTGGATGACTATATTGTCTCTTACTTTTCAACTCGTTCAAAAAGGCTTATCCCGTTTATGATATTATATCAAAATGGAAAAATATTGTAAATTTCCTGCAGCTTATTTAGGGTGCATAGACTTTTCTATGGTTTGTCAAGCACTTTATCTTGGGACTTATGCAAACTATAGCCGTACATGTCTCTGTAATTAGTTAAGCATTCTTAAACCTAAAGACACTTGATAAGGGTAAATGACCAAGATGAGGTAAAATACATTCAGTGGTATGCAAAAAGGATTAGAACAACTGATGCTAAGTATATATAGATAGATAGAAAGTAAATCTTAGCACACTAATTTCTGTTATATTTGATAAGCGTCAGAACGTATAATTGGCACTTAAAAATTGTATTACTGGTAACGGATTAGTTATAGTTAATAAGTATTGAAATTTCATAATGCCACCGATTTAAGCATCAAAATTCCTAAGAATCTAGAACCGAATACCAGCAACAGAACCAGGAAAATATCTGAAACTAATTTATTACATTGAAAAAAAAAATCGGAGAAAATTTTCTGATCATACAATTGAACATATTTGAGTACTAGTGTAATATCTCTTAAAACCAGTTATTAGATCACTTTCAACTTTCTCTAGTTTCACAATATTTCGTCACAATCCTTATACATAGAAAACTTTTTTGAAGAAGAAAAATTACTGATAACACACAATAATAAAATTAAAGTCAGTTCAAAACTGTTTAAGTCTTGCGGGTTGAAGAAAAAGCAAATTTATCGGCATTAATAATTCAAATTAAATATATATTACCTACTTTTTAAAAAATCTCATTAAAAGATTATAAGTCCTCTGGATCTAAGAAATCTGTTCAAATAATCATAATCATATCAAAATTAAAAATAAAAATAAAACTTTATGCTTAGGGATTAAAAATATTGAATTATTCCTTGCAAATCGGATGTTGTATAAAATATACCTTTCATGCATTTTTATATAATTAAAACATTAAATACTTTAAAACTTTCAACTCTTTATCGTAAAAACTTGTCTCGATTACTAATGAGAAAGTAAGTATTCAAAAACATGTTTCACCGAAAGTAGAAAAAGTGTCATTTCCTTTGAAAAATTTGTGGAGGTAGGATTTTAGTTTTTGTTTATCTAATATCATGTGATCTTGATGCTATCTCGATAACAATAATGTGCATGTAAAGAGTAACTCAGCATACAGAAATTATTGGTCCTTTCACGAAAGGCAAAATTGTATCATTACTTATGTAATTGCCTTACATCAATATAAAACCTTGCAATAATAAAAAATACAAATCAGCTATAAAGAGTAAATACTATTAAACTGAAAAATACATATTAGCCAGTAACCATACTAGTAAATAAAACATATCCAAACCGGATATCGTAGGAAAAATGACCTCGATCACCTCGTCTTATCTCACCATCATCACCATAGCCAGTAACTATCATTAAAAACACTATCAGACCACCATCAAGTAAAGTCAGCTGACAAAGGAACCCCGGTAAGGGCGGATGACAGTGACCCCCACCATTATCTCCAACTCTCGGCAGCGATTGATCGCCTCTCAAGCAATAATTCTCATCTTGCTCCTTTACACCTATGATTTAGCGGTCCCTATTCTTCACCTTTATCTTCTCATAACTCTTTCCTTTCTCCTCCGTCTCGGGGTGAGGCTTTTACTTCAAACTTTATCTGGCACTTTCTGTGCTATCATTCCGAGAGTCCCTTCCTCCCTCACTCCCAGGAGCCTTCCTTGCTCCCTGTCCTCCATCCTCTTGCAATCCCCAAACCCCTTACCAACAAACTCCTGTCAGCTAAGTACGCACTGCTCTTGATCTTTTCATGCTCTCTCTCTTTCGTTTTCTCTTTTTTCTCGAACGGTATAGATGGTTCCATTCGTTAGTCAAAGGGATCCAACAAGAGAATAGTCCACTGATTAATAATTCCTTATTGACGAATATATATTTATATAAATATTATTCTTTCCTTTTCTATACACACACACACACACACACACACACACACACACATATATATATATATATATATATATATATATATATATATATATATATATATACATATATATATATACATATATATATACATATATACTGCATATTTATTTATATATGTGTGTATCATCTTTATCTTCTCTGGGTTTTTTCCAATATCAGTAAAGGGCCTGGAACTGAAATCTTCCTGTTCCTGACCCTCTGATAACTTTCATGGAGAACGTGTAGGGCACAATCATATTCCCTTTACCTCGTCTCACAGGATTAAAAATCGTTATAGTCAATTGTCCTCAAGAGAGGGTGCTCATATGTCATCCAGCAACATTTTCAACCACCAAGGGGTCCACAATCATTCATGAGGCTCCTCTCTGCCTTATAGTAAAATATTTGTGGAACAAACCATTGGCATTTCCAACGTCAGCAATATGCAAGTTGTACCACTTACTACCACCAAGATATCAGTCCTAAGTCAATAGATTAATATGACGTATGTAGGTACTGTTTGACCCAAGGGATTCACAACCTTCCACTAGTCACTCCTCTGCGGTACATTGTACTTCTAAGACATTGGTATTCCACATAGCACCTCTTACTACAGTCGCAATAGCAGTAAACTTTAAAAGACTGACCTGACCTTACCGAAATTATAAGTACAAATGTGGCTGTGATCGGTTGGTGGTATTTTCTCTGGAGCCGTCTTTAGTCATGGGAAACAAATTATTCATGGTAAAATCTGTTAAAACATGGTCCTACCATCCCAGTGAGGTCAAGCTGGGATCATGGGCACCGTGGCTAGGTAGTTCAGTCTCACGATGCGAATCCTTGGGAAAAGTTCGATCCCAGCGATCGTCAACAAGTCCACTGTAACTCATCATCAGCATTTGCTAAGGTCAAGGGTTTCGAGGAAGCAATCTCACTCATAAGGCAATATATGCCTGAACTCTTCTGACACCCACCCCTCAAAAGGGAAAAAAAGATGTATGAAAATATATACATATAGTACATACACAATAGAGAGAACAACAGCCACAGGAAACGAAATAAAAGATATGTACCAAAGCGCTTTCGTGTTATTTAAAAAAAACAGGTACAACAGTAATAAAACGAAAGCATAAACAAACAAACAAACAAACACACACACACACACACACACATATATATATATATATATATATATATATATATATATATATATATATATATATATATATATATATGCACAGACACACAAAAACCGACAAATACAGCCGTTTCTAGTCCACTGAAGGAGAAAGGCCTGAGACATCTGTTATTCTTAAAGTCCATCTATTATCTGTCATTCTCATTATATGTCCTGCCCACGTCCATTCCTTTTTTGACATGTTGTTAGAATACCCTCTATTCAGTTTGTCCTCGTATCCATGTTGTTCCTCTTCTGTTTCTTATAGTGTTAGCCCCATCACTATTCTTTCCATAGCTCTTTGAGCTGTAGCTAGCTTATGTTCTATAAGGCCCTAGTAAAGCTACTAGTTAACACTGTTAGACCCATCTGATTAAATACTTTCTTTTAAAAAATGTTTCATATTATGTATATATATATATATATATATATATATATATATATATATATATATATATATATATATATATATATATATATATATATATATATATGTAAATGTATATATACATATATCAATGATTCTCAGTGCTACGCTTTTTGCATTTTTTGATATCATAAAAACTAAATTCGTAATTGAAATGAAATATTTACAATTTACTCACAGACTTGCGCATACAGGTAAATATCATAATGGTTACGATTGTTTAGGCAAATATCTAAAAATAACTCATCTTTCAATAAAAAATTTGATTTTATAAAAGTCCGTATACATATAACAACGGGATCCCCTTTTCTTGACCCAGATTACGCTTTTCTGGGCGCCTAGTCTTGATCGGATGGTCTGGACGATAGCCAACCTACGCCTAATTAATTTTTTGTTGACTGGTAACATGTCAGGTGTTGGCCACGCGTCCGAGTGTTTGTGCGTGTGTATGGGAGGCGACGTAATCAAAACGGAATCTGTAAAATAGGAACATCTTCCCAATCTGTGGTAATATTTCCCATTTTCTCTCTCGGCTAAAGTTACGTCCTTCTCCATTTTCTTCGTAAGTCGTCATAACTCAGGGGTTCTTTTGTCCCTGTGGGCCATAACTCTTGGTGCCGCATGCGTCATCTTTACCTCCTCCTAACTTTCCCTCCCCACTTTCCTGCCGCACTAACTCTGCCTCTCTTACAGTGAAACTCCTTAGTCCGACCTCTGCTTATAGCGAACGTTAATATCGTACATATATTATAGGAAACTTATTCGTAGCGAGGGGAGTTATGGCGTTCGTACCAGGGTTACGACCGACTTCGGTCGGCATGAACCCAATTTTGGACTTTAAGTACCTCGGCTACAGAGTAAATAGTGCGATGGTACCAGTTTGCTTTTTATTTTAATTTTGTTTTCAGTCTGTTAATGAAATCTGACCACTATTAACGGGTGGCGAGAAGGCTTAAAATACTGTATCATTTGCGCTTCTTTCCTTGAGGCTTGCGGTGTCCAGGCTATAAAGTTCGCATTATATAGTTTTAATGGAGCCAAAATATAAATCTCCCGAAAGTAATGGCGACCAATATTAGTTTTCCTTTTCTTTCCATACTACGCTATCTTTCGCTCTTACGGGAGCTATTTGTTTTACCCATGGAAAACAACCCACCATTCGTGTCCCTCAAAAATATCTGCACGTAAAACGCTCAACTACAAATTTTCCTTCACGATAGGTTTCAATGCTGAAGAACAACAAAGGGGATGGTCCTCTTCATTACTATCTTCACTTATTAATAAGCATATGGTTAATAACAAAAGGAATTTGAATGAATGTAATACACCATTATCAATATTTCGTATAATTAAGCCATTCACAAAGAACCCTGTACAACAAACTGCTCATTTATCTGAGAGAGAGAGAGAGAGAGAGAGAGAGAGAGAGAGAGAGAGGACTATATTGATGCAATTTATTAGTAACAATAAAGATATCATTCTCAACCTAAGTGAGAAAAATTTCAAAACATTTGAAATAAATGAAAATATCTTAGAGGCCAAGAAACTCAAAACCGAAGAACCTACGGCTAAGGAGAGAAATATGTCCATGTTTACTTAAAACTTTAGATTGCATCTATTGACATTTGAAGTGAATCATATATTTAAGTGATGCAGGTCGAACGAGAGAGAGAGAGAGAGAGAGAGAGAGAGAGAGAGAGAGAGAGAGAGAGAGAGAGAGAGAGAGAGAGAGAGAGAGAGAGAGAGAGAGAGCCGTGAATGACCAGGGCTCTTTCGTGGGGTGTAGATGAGGAACACTCACACGCCCCCACCCCCTTCCAAGAAAGAACGATGTAACAATCTGTTCTCTCCCATTTAACAGACATTGTTTTGATACAAGTGTACACGAGTCGTCAAAAATGACGTCTTAAATATTCAGATAGACTTGTACTCACAGATTCAACCCTTAGTCAACTCCCCCTTTCCTAATTACAACCCGTTAGTTCGGCTTATTAATCTATTGGAGAGTGTGGTTTCCGAGTGTACATCTCGGGGTAAACCCCCCTCCCCCATCACTAGGGTAAGACAATTTGTCTTTTCCTGAGCGTGTCAGATATATATATATATATATATATATATATATATATATATATATATATATATATATATATATATATATATATATATATATATATATATATATATATATATATATATATATATATATATATATATATATATATATATATATATCACTCTTACTCTATTATATAGGGGAGATGGCTGACTTGTTCTTTGTATAGTGTATTTGGAAATGGCATATAAACCGAGCATTTTAGCTTCCCTTATTTTTTCTGTAATTTCTAATAAATTTTAGTGTTATTTTAGCAATGCAAAGAAAATGAGAAATCGTTGCATGGTTAATTTCGTGCAGGTCTGGCTACTAAAACCGGTGTTGGAACCTCATCAAAAATAATATATTAAGGAATTTCTTTTCAACAGCTAATCAACGTCAGTCCAAAAGTTAGTTAAGAGCAGAAGTAATTGGACACATCTTTAAATGTATATGATATTCACAAAATTTAAATCATCTTCAACTGAACTTTGTCGACCAGTTTATAGCAAGATAAGTGCACATATAATTTGTTCTGTCAAAATTTCAAAATGCTTAGGTTTATATTCTAACCTGTCAAAAGATTATCAACAGAATTCTCCAATTACTGTTTTAGACATTACTTTGAAGAGCCGGATTATTTTGCTGCGTAACTATGAATCTTCAGAGAACATGATTCTGAGGAAAAATAGCTTCTGTTCATATCTTGAAGGTCACTAATTTTTATACCCGAGATATAAGTCAATTAAATTTAGAATGAGATGTAAAACTAAAAGTTCCTTCTAACGCACGCACACCCACATTATCTCATTGGTCTTCGTTTCTCGTGGGGTATACTAATTCTCTATTCCTATAAAAAATCAACTAAACAGAAATGGACAAAGTAAAGTAAAATAAAAAATTAATATATATATATATATATATATATATATATATATATATATATATATATATATATATATATATATGTATATATATATGTATGTGTGTGTGTATGTGTGTGTGCATTTTGTCAAATTGATTAAACTGAGCAAGGATACAGATATCTATTAAAGTTTTAACCAGGTATGAAATTCATTCGTACATATGAATGTTTGTATCATAGATTAATTGATTTGTTAAATTAACATAATCCTACGAAACTAAGTAACAAATTAAGAGAAAGCAATTCATGGATGCATCGTAATAAACTGAACCAAGGTCTCTGCAATACTTGATGTAAACTGACATGTGAAGGCAACGCAAACCGGTTTGTTCGCTGGGACATTAATTATCACATTCCATCGGAAGCGTGTATCTTCAAACAGCGGAATGCATCTTAAGAAACTTGAAATCCTATTTCCAACACCCCCCCCTCTCTCTCTCTCTCTCTCTCTCTCTCTCTCTCTCTCTCTCTCTCTCTCTCTCTCCCTGAGATTATAACTGTTCCGTGAATGTGTAGGCCTAATCTAGCAATTTCTCTATTCAACATTATTTTGTCACTAAATATTTGATGCGCTTGTTTTTTTTTATAAAGATTTATTTGGTGCGTTTACTATTTCACAAAATATTTTTATCATGACTACCAGTCAAGTGTTTGGCTTCCATTATGCAGCTAATCATAACACAAACTCGTAAGCTCTAGAAATGACATGCTGTATTACAGCAACCTAAATTCTATAAATATTAACACATACAAACACATATGAGAGTCTGCATTTACGTCATTTCTCTAACGAAACGAAAAAAAAATATATTAGCAAACGTAAAATCGAAACGTTATGGAAAAAAAATATCGTTTTGATGCAAATAAATTCATACTGATATAACAAGTACAGTATTGGTAAGTATTTTGGTTTATTCACATTTAGCACATTTAAATAGTTTCTTATACTGTGCAACAGACTCATTTATAAAAAGACTGATGTTATTACTATCAATACTATAAGGATCTTATATGTTTGCAGAATATACATGAGGTTCACCTGAGGAGATAAATATCCATTTAGAATCAAGACGACTCGGACACTGCGCTAGCTGTAGAAGGTAAATATGATTTTATGATTCAATTATGATAGTAGAAGCCTAACCTACAATAAGCAGATCTGTGTCTGCGATAAGACTTGTGTGTGATGCCACAACTCATGAATCAAACTCAATTACTTTTGCAATTTCGGCAGACATCACCGTAACCCCTCTCTCTCTCTCGCCCACTCCCTTTCCATGGACATATCTATGATGAATCTCTTCGGTCAAACTATAAATTTGAGTTGAAAATTACAATGATTCTTTCCATGGAATTCCAACCGATTCATTCCTATCGCCCTTCGTTTCAGTTCTTTTCCATTACTTCTCATAATTTCTTTGTTTATTTTTCTAGACTTTCTCTAGATCTATCAAGTCCTTCTATTAACTTCGGTATCCAAATCTGCAACTACAACATCTCAATTTAAGTGGCCATTGCAGTTTAAGCTTCAGCAACTTATAACTGATGATTGTAGTTTTAACTGTCATTCATCAGATTACGTGACCATAAATATTATTACACTAATTAATATTGCTTTGTTCTAACCAAGTTATTGGAATGTTTGGAAAGAACGATGAAAAACCTTCAAACTCGACTAGTAAATAAGAGTAAAACAAACATGTAAGCAGTTGGTTCCCATTACGGAATTAATAATGGCAATGTTATAGTACTAAAAATTAATAACCAGCTATGCGTAGTCTCTCCAGCTAAACTTATAAAAAAATGTGAAGCGACTGATGAGTTAATTCATTACAAAGTAACGACCAATAACCTTAACCTGATAACATTAGCATAATTCATTAGAGAAAAAATCAAGTAAATGTCAAGTAAAAAATGTTAAAGGACAAAAATAACAACAATCATACAGACAAGTATAATGAATCCAGATGACAACATGAGAGTTCAAAGACTTCAAAACCAAACCCGGACAAACTTTCTTTAAGGTATAGTTTCCTAAACTTGATATTCTTTGTTAGTAGAAAATTAGTCAGTCACAGAGCATGTCTAATTGTACACGGAACGCATTGAAATAAAACTTGAGAATGCTGATCGTCACTAAAATATCATACTCATCTCGTAACCGCAATGAATCCAAAACAACAAACGGTTGCTGCTAATTGCTCATGTACACAGACGAATAAAAAAAATGTATTTAGTTTTACGATTGTAATACAACCAGTGATCCATAAAAGAAGATAGTCATCAAGAGTATTTCAATTAAGACTCCCGGTCAGTGAACTACATGCAAAGTACGTTTCATAAACTCGTAAAGAATCTTTCTTTCACTATGTTAATGAGTTTACAGTATCATTATCTGGAAACGCAACCAATGACATCCTAATGCTGTACCAAAAAAACACTCAATATACTTTTTACGTTTCTTTTGGCTAATAATAAGTTTCATATGGTTGAATAAATTTCACTGAAACTGATCTACATTGAACTCAAGGTTGTTGAGATAAAGATAAAAAACTAGTCAATAATTCTAATTTTTCTCTTTTCAATACATCATATATAAATGAGATTCATAATGATCAAAACAATATTTTCATTTTATGCCTTCTCGTCCCTTTTCCTATATCCTTCCTTGCCTCCCAGGACCTCCTTCATCCTCCCAGGATGCTTTTTTATCTTCCAGCTGCTTCTTCCCACCACTTTCCAATTTCTCATGCCCAAACTTCTTACACCTAATTCATCACATTTCCAATCTCCTACTTTACCACACCTTCTCTCATTTTCTGCTTTTCCATTACTCTATCGACATCTCTCTTGATTTGTTTGGGCCGTCCCTCGGAGTAAGCATTTTGTTCGTGTAGTTAGCGACCTTCATAGGGGACTTGTCTCAAGAGCAGAGACGGCTCTGTCTGTAATCAAGTATACTGAAATACCTGCCTATCCTTTACCAATAGCTCAATCTGACACATACACTTGGAATAGAAGCAATTAATATAATCTGGACTATTTCACCACTGTGAGACAATTTGTGTGACGAAAGGTTATGTATGATTACAGTAAACCTATTATGCACGCGCTGGTAATGGAACACTCAGTTGTAATTATTGAAAAATTATCAACAAAGGATAAATATCTTTCAATTCTACCTAATATTTTTTGATAATCTAAAAGAAATAATTTACAAAACCGTTATTTTTATTTCCTTTTATATATCATAACTTCATTAACCTTAGAATTATATTATTTCCTTTTTTTTACTTTTTCATACGCTTACAACATAGCGTAAGTAAATTATTACTAAAGCATCTTGGATACGAACGAAGGACTTCATACCAAGAGCCCTAAACATTTGTAAGTGTGAAAGTCTGTACAAAATATTTGTAAGAAAACCTCATATCATAAAAAAAAAAAAAAAAAAAAAGGTCCCTACCCATTAAAATAAGCTGTGGCGAGAAGGGTGAGAAACTTTAGAAACTGGAAATGCAAGAATAAAAAATGTAAACGAGAACTTTTCCGCCGTTTAGGTTATAATTAAGTTATCACCATTTAGATGGATATATTACACTTATATAGAAAAGAAATTTAAGTTGTACAGTATTTCAGTTCTACGAGAGCTATCATTGAGTTTCAAACATCTATCGATTTCCAGCTGGTTCCTTCCTTCACCCACATCTCTTATGAAGTCTTTAGTCCTATCGGCTTTCTCCCCTTCCACAACTCCTGTTTCCGTATGCAGAGGGCGTCTTGGCAAGCCTCCTACGGCCTGTTGCCCCCTCCAGTTTCTCACATACATTCATCGCTTTTGGATTTTCCTTCATTTCAAAGGAAACGCTTTTCGCCCTTTAGCCCCTAACTTAACCCCCTCCCCCCCCCCTTCACTGATCCACCCCTGGTACCTATCCTCATCGTTTGTCTACCCTGGATCTTCGATTCCAATCCGTACTCCTTTCCAGATAAAGCCAGGAGGCCTTTTTATGTAAGAACATAGTTCCCCTTCAAACATTTCAGGGAGATTTCCATAAATTTAAAAACGGGGAATAATAAATTCAGAGTAGCTACGTCAAAATGTATTCAACACTGATTTCATTTATGCTTCAGCTAAAAATAAACTTTCTTGAAATTCATGACGCGACATGTATTACATACATACATACATATACCAAGGCACTTCCCCCAATTTAGGGGGGTAGCCGACATCAACAAATGAAACAAAACAAAAAGGGTACCTCTACTCTCTACGTTCCTCCCAGCCTGACAAGGGACTCAACCGAGTTCAGCTGGTACTGCTAAGGTGCCACAGCCCACCCTCCCCCGTTATCCACCACAGATTAAGCTTCATAAATGCAGAATCCCCAACTGCTGCTACCTCCGCGGTCATCTAAGGCACCGGAGGAAGCAGAAGGGCCTACCGGAACTGCGTTTCAATCGCTCGCCATTCATTCCTATTTCTAGCACGCTCTCTTGCCTCTCTCACATCTATCCTCCTATCACCCAGAGCTTTCTTCACTCCATTCATCCACCCAAACCATGGCCTTCCTCTTGTACTTCTCCCATCAACTCTTGCATTCATCACCTACTTCAGCAGACAGCCATTTTCCATTCTCTCAACATGGCCAAACCACCCCAACACACTCATATCCACTCCAGCTGCTAACTCATCTCTTACACCCGTTCTCACCCTCACCACTTCGTTCCTAACCCTATCTACTAGAGATACACCAGCCATACTCCTTAGACACTTCATCTCAAACACATTCAATTTCTGTCTCCCCGTCACTTTCATTCCCCACAACTCCGATCCGTACATCACAGTTGGTACAATAACTTTCTCATATAGAACTCTCTTTACATTCATGCCTAACCCTCTATTTTTTACTACTCCCTTAACTGGACCTAACACTTTACAACCTTCATTCACTCTCTGACGTATATCTGCTTCCACTCCACCATTTGCTGCAACAACAGACCCCAAGTACTTAAACTGATCCAACTCCTCAAGTAACTCTCCATTCAACATGACATTCAACCTTGCACCACCTTCCCTTCTCGCACATCTCAAAACCTTACTCCTACCCACATTAATTCTCAACTTCCTTCTCTCACACACCCTTCCAAATTCTGTCACTAGTCGGTCAAGCTTCTCTTCTGTGTCTGCAACCAGTACAGTATCATCCGCAAACAACAACTGATTTACCTCCCATTCATGGTCATTCTCGTCTACCAGTTTTAATCCTCGTCCAAGCACTCGAGCATTCACCTCTCTCACCACTCCATCAACATACAAGTTAAACAACCACGGCGACATCACACATCCCTGTCTCAGCCCCACTCTCACCGGAAGCCAATCACTCACTTCATTTCCTATTCTAACACATGCTTTACTACCTTTGTAGAAACTTTTCACTGCTTGCAACTACCTTCCACCAACTCCACACAACCTCATCACATTCCACATTGCTTCCCTATCAACTCTATCATACGCTTTCTCCAGATCCATAAACGCAACATACACCTCCTTACCTTTTGCTAAATATTTCTCACATATCTGCCTAACTGATATAAGAGACTTTCTACAGTTTTTATTTTAAAAATTACTGCAAATAGAGTGGCAAATGGCAACAGGGGAGGAGCATGGAAGGGCTCCGGGGTGGTAGGGAGGAGTGGCGGGCAGGCTGGGCAGCGGCCACTGGCAGTGCGTTTCCGGTAATGAAAGAGGGTGGATGGACATCGATTTCCTGAGATGGGTAGAGGTAAAAGGGTTCTTACATGGGCATGAAGAAAGGCTCGATACACAAGAGAAATATTACCCACTAACATCAAATCACTTATACCACACTGCACTGGCATTGCATGCACAGTTCACAAACAAAGCACAGACACTGTAAAATCCACATGTGGTCGAGAGGAAATGGCAGCTCGATGCAGATGGTGGATTACGGTGTTCCCTTAAAATGCTGAATGGTTTAGTCACTGCGCCATGGTGAAAGGTCATCGTGATGAATTCTTGATGAAGACAGATGATTGCAGGGATGGAGAAGTAAAATCCTGAGTCGTAGATTGCATTTATTCCACACAGCAAGGGGTTATATACAGTGGTGCTCTGCAAGGCGTACAGCTTGTGCCAAGAGAAGCAAGAAGACTCCCTATGCGCATGCACGGAGTGCTGACAGCGCGACTCATGTGCATGCGTTTGTAACGGACAGAATTTATGAGTTGTAAAGGGTGCATATATGAAATATCATATATACAATAATCTACAGTTTATCAAGAGGTTGTCTTTTCCTCATCTGTTTTCTTTTCTTTTCAAAACAATATTTACTGTCCTCCCTTCAGTTGAAGTGGCTATCCTGGAGGGTATTTAGCCTTGCATTGTGTATCGACTCCTCCATGTTGACCAGTTTTTCCGACTTTTTTCTATAGTATATAGGTTTGATTAATCACTTTATATATTTTCCTATACATATTGTTTTTGTTATCCTTCTTGCTAATTTAGTTTTTAAGTATGATGTATCCTTTTTATTACTATTAATTCTTATGCGGTCTAGAGACATTGAGCAAAATCCGGACCAGTACATCCTAGATTTCGTCAATGGCGTCTACTGTATTGTAATATTTGTGGTCTTCATGCAAATATTCAAGACCTCACAGTTGCGTCCAGACAGTATGATATTTTTTTGCGCTCAGAAACTTTGGTTTCTAAAATGAGGCACAAATCTGCGTTCCATATAAATTGTTTAAAGAAGCCAATACTTTTGAAACAGGATGCCATTCCTAGGGACAGGAGAATGGCAGTGTATATTAGGACTGAGAACCTTGCATCTCATAAGTCCTGCTATGAATGTGGTTGTCATGAGATTCAGGTAATAAGAGTTTGTGGCAGGCATAATGGCTTCTATTTGTCTTTGATCTACCAGAATCCAGACTTGGATGATTCTATCTTTGATTGTCTTCTTACCATTATGGCCAAGATACAAGTAGACGATAGAAAGGCCTCTTTTGTCTTTGTTGGTGATTTTCTTGCTCACCATAGGGAGTGGTTAGATTCTGTTTCTCCTACTGATCGCCATGGCTTAAGAGCTTTAAACTTTGCCTCTGAATCAGGCTGTGAGCAAATCAAAAGTGAAGCTACTCACAGGTCTGGTAACTGCTTGGACCTCGTATATACCGACTCCCCTAACATTATAACAAGTAAGGTTGGTTCTCCAGTTGGGACATCTGATCATGCCTTGATTTTATTAATAGTGAAGACTGAGCAGCCTGTCCCTGATGCATCATACTCATGTAAGATTTATATTAAATCTCAAGCTGACTGGAATGGGATTTTGAGTGATCTTTTCCACTTGCATTGGTCACAGTTGTATAGTAGTGTTGATCCTGTTGTCCCTTTGAATGAGAATCTAGTCAACATAATTGATAGGCGTATCCCTTCTCGTGTCCTAAGGTACAGATTAAAGGACAAACCATGATTCAATGATGATTGTAGACGTGCTTCTTTGGAGAAACAGTAGGCCTATCATCTTTTGAAGGGTAACAGATCAGATTTGATATGGAATAACTACAATAAGCTTGGATCTTTTGCTCAGAGAGTTTATGCTTCAACTGAAAAGGAATATAATTTATCCATAAAAGAAACCTTTTCTGGTACAACCCTTAAAACTGCATTATTTGGTGAAGATGCAACAGTTCCTCCTGTACCTAAACCAGATGGCTGCGTCACTCACTGTCCAAAGGAAAAGGGATACCTTTTGGCTTATGTGTTTGACAGTAAGGAGAATAATAAGAAGCTTGATCTTCCTCTTTCCTGTTTTCCTGAGGGTAAACTAACTAGTTTGATTTTCGATCTCGTGAAATTAAAGCTCTCTTGTTGGACCTTGATGCTTATGGAGATGTAGACCCAAATGGTATTTTTCCTTTATTTTTTTTTTTATTTATAAAAACCGCAGATTTCTTAGCTCCAAAATGATCTGTTATGTTGCGCAAGTTAGCAAGAAGAGGAGCTTTTACCACTTGGAGAATTGGTAATATTACTCTCTTATGTAAATGTGTTTGTGGTAGCTCAAGTCCAATTGATTACCGCCAATTTCCATAACTCCCATATTATCTAAATTTTTGAAAGTTTTTTGGTAAAATGTCCTAATAGGTTTGCTGAAGGTAGTCATCTGTTCCATAGTAGCTTGCTATTTGGTTTTCGTAAAGGCCTTGGAGCATGTGATGCCCTTCTTACAATCTCCAATGCTGTACAGAAATACCTTTATTGTGGTCAGGAAGTTCGTATGATTGGCCTTGATTTTAGAGCTGCCTTTGACTTTATTAATCATGAGGCCCTTGTTTTCAGACTCAAACTGTTGGGAGTTGGTGGGTCGTTTCTTAGCATCATTATTGATTTTTTAAGCAATAGGTCACAAAGAGTTGTTGTAGATGGGCACCTTGGTGAATATAGGAATGTGATATCTGGTGTTCCTCAAAGTAGTATTCTTAGCCCATTACTTTTCATACTATATACACATGACATGTGGTTTCGCCTTGAAAACAAGCTTGTTACATATGCAGAGGATGCTACAACCTTTGCATCAATTCCATCTTCTGAATGTAGATCTGGGGTTGCTGAATTCCTTAATACAAATCTAGCTAAAATTAGTGAATGGTGCAAATTAAGAGGCGTGAACTGAATCCGAACAAAACTCAAAGTATGATTGTAAGTAGGTCAAGGACAGTGGCTCCTCAAAATCCGGATCTCAACATTGATAATGTTTCTTTAACTCTGTATGACTTAAAATTTTAGGTGTAATTCTTGATAGAAAATTTACTTTAGATATACACATTAAGGTCGGTGTCTTCTTCCATTGCACAAAAAATTGGGCTATTAAGAAAGTCTTTTTAAATATTCGGTGATCAATCTATTCTGAAGAAGTGTTCTAATTCTTTCATTCTACCTTGTTTCGAGTATAAGGATGTTGCATAAGATTTTTCATAATTCTGATCACCATTTATATTCAGATCTTCCAGGACAGTTCCATCCTGTTCGTAATACTAGGCATGCAGTTATTTCTAATAGTCAGGCCTTTTCCATCATGAGTCTCAATACTACACTATACTAGAAGTTTCGTTTCAGCTGTGACCAAGTTGTGGAATGATCTTCCTAATCGGGTAGTTGAATGAATTGAACTTCAAAAGTTCAAACTTGCAACAAGTGTTTTTATGTTGCGCAGGCTGACATAAGTCTTTTTATAGTGTGTGTATGTATATATACATATACATATATATATGTATATATATATATATATATATATATATATATATATATATATATATATATATATATATATATATATATATATGAAATATCTGTTTTGATGTTGATACCGTTTTTAAAATATTTTGCTTTAATTGTTCATTATCTCTCAGATCGTTTATTGATTTCCCTATTTCCTTTCCTCACTTGGCTATTTTTCCTTGTTGGAGCCCTTGAGCTTATAACATCTTACTTTTCCAACTAAGGTTGTAGCTTACATAATAATAATAATAATAATAATAATAATAATAATAATAATAATAATAATAATAATAAATTAATAAATAAATAAATAAATAAAATGAGGTTATGAAATGTAAAATGCCACTTTCTCTAAAATGGAAAGTATTTAATCAGATAGTGCTACCAGAGTTACTTATGCATCAGAAACTTGGAAGCTTATTAAAGCCTTAAAACAAGCTAGTTACAACTCAAAGAGCTATGGAAATAATAATCATGGAAAAACATAAAAGTTAATCCATGCAAGTTCCATTACTCTATGATTAGAATTCTGGACAAGAAACTGTTAAAAAACAAACACAAACGTTACTAGAAATAAAGAAAAGGAACATGGATACGAAAGCAAATTAAAGTTGAAGATATTCTACCATCCAAAAATAAATGGACATGGGAAGGACATATAACGAGAATGCCAGATAATAGATGGACATTATGACTGACAGAATGGGTCCCTTGAGAAGCAGGTGAAAGAAAAGAAGCCGATGGATTGTCGAACTAAGAAAATAAACTGGTATAGATAGACACGAGTAGAAGGACATGTCTGAGGCCTCTGTCATGCAATGGACTAGTTACGTGTGATATATATATATATGTATATGTATATATGTATATGTATATATATGCATATATATACATATATATGTGCTTTTTCTTCACAAACAGAGAATGCCCTTCGGCCCTATTATGCTTTAACTAGGACTGCCTAGGCTATAACCAATTTGTTTACAGTTTCAAAGAGGTTACTAACTCTACAACAATTTTTATCCGTTGCTCATATAAACAGAATTACATGCTTTAACAGGACACTTGTATAACGCTTGGTCCTTGTTTGAGATGTAAGCACACGTTTATTGGTTATTGAGTCAATTCTCTTAACCTTTGACCTCCTCCCTACTTATACAGTACTTTAACCTAAATTCCGCAAGTATTTTTAGAACAAGCTACACTTTTCAAGAATATAAGACTTTGAGGCAAAGGGGTGTAAGACTAAGTCTCGGGGGAGGGGGTTTGAGATGACTGGCACTTTTGAGTATTCCCATCCCCTAAGAGTCTTAGACATTCATTTTTAACAGTCAAAATACCTTTTACAGATGATCTGTAAAATCCACTACTGTGGGCTCCATACTAGAGAAACAGAGGAATCGATGTATAAAATGCAGGCTTTAAGGTTACAGTAAAACTTTCCATATAATTGTATGTTAACCTTATAAGTAATCAAGCCTCTTTATGTGCATATTGTCGTTCACATGATAGATTATGTTACGAAGGATCCCAATCGTATAATACCAATAAAAATAAAATTATTACGATATCACTTAATTTTGTTCCTGTTTTATAAGACGCATTCCCAGGACCAATGATATCGGATGTTAATGATGGATTTTGAAGTCATGGTCTTTCTCCCAAACTGAAGACCCTATCTTAAATTCATTCATATCAATTGAATACCGTTTTACTTGCGAATAAACACATTTTGCCATGGACATTTCTTTATAATCACTCTTATTCTTCATATAGAAATACTTGAATGCCATGAAGAAATAAAAGGAATTTTATCCAATCGAAACACATAAAACCGTTTTTGGAATTTATCCAAATGTTATTACTGTATGGGCAAATTGTGACTGAAATAAAAAGAAAATGAAAATTAGGAAGAAATCCGACGAAAATAATAAACAGTGATTCCTTTAAAGGTAAATTTGAGCAGGAAGTCATAATGTTTATACATAAAAAGCATCAGGGGATCCGAAAAAAAAACAAGAAAAAACACCTTAAATAAATTACAGAAATGTGAAAACAAAGTACCATATATAGCAACACCCTAACTTCTTAAGAAAAATGTGAAATATAAATCTGTCGACAAACAAGTTGATATTTAAGTGCTTTGCAATACGTATCAACGGCATAGACAGTGTACACACACACACACACAAAAAAAAACCTAGATTTAAACAACTCTATGCGGTCCAAATTTTCATGTATTTGGACAGATGCATAGACATAGAGACAAAAAGGCCTGGCACGGAACGAGGCTACTAGTCTATTAAGTAAATACACAGCGACTGAGCTTTATTTTGCTCAAACTGATAAATGTTTATAAAAAACTGACAACATTTTTGATGGCCTGACTTGCGTACGAGACAATAAATCATCTACCCTGTTATAGAGCTAAATTACGAAGCAGTTATTTGCGAGAAATCGACGTCAAGAAAATAACACATCCGTTAATATTTCCCATTTTATCTTCGCCATGTGGTTATTTAATGAATTTACGGTCTTCTTCCGTGATATGAGCTGCATGCAACGCACGCACCAACATCTAAAACTTCATTTTGATGGGTCACGGTTGGGTCGCACAGCAAATTATTCATTCCTTCCATTTGATGAACTTAATTTTTATGGACGATTATTTACGCCACAAGTAATATATTCCCCCTGGTCATCCCTTTGTAATAAACTATATCGTTCTAACTCTTCTATCATTTTGTTGGTCTTCGTGTATTTCATTATGAAAAGGCCCTCTATAATAGGGTTAAATTCATTCATACTCATTCACTGGTTACTAGCATATGCACAAAAAACACAGAATCAGAGAAATCATCAAAACAGGGTGAGAGAGAGGCCCGAAATACGTGGTAAGGTAAAGAGCTTGTAGAAAGAGAAGAGGAATGGTGAATGAATATAAGAGAAAAGAAGGACGACTGGGAATAAATGGGAGAGATGGTAGTTAGATTGAAGAGATGAATACAAGACATGGAGAAATGTAAAAGGAAAGAAACAGAAGAATATACCCGAATCATTTATGACAAGTTATGCGTGAGACAGAGAAACAAAGCTCCAAAATAAGCAATAAAAATACAGCATTCCACAACCAAACAAACAAACCCAGGTCATTTCTAAAGACAAATAAACATTATCCAACCAGAGTAATCTGAAAAATGTTAATCAAACAGTATATTCCAGGAATATCTGTTATTATCATGATTTTTTAAATATTACCATCCAATGAAATCACATATCCTTTTATTTGTCAAAGATTTATCTTTCCCAGAGGTGAAGCTAACAATTACTTCTTTAAAAATTCATTAATTTGGTAGTCCACAATAAGCAAGATGAAAATATCCCGATATTATACTTTAAACATAAAAACTCTGCATCCAGGCCACTTCTAAAATGTTAATATCATTATTTAATTGGTTTAGGAGTGATGTTAACTCGAATATTATTTTAAAATCAACTTACTATAAGAATTTATGGCGTGTGGAAAATACTCTATCTGCTGACTTCCAGCACAAAGTAAATCTTTACCTCTGTTGTATTGGATGTAGAGGACAAATTCAAAGATCTTGGAAAAGGCGAAAGGAAACCTTAATAACTGACTTGGCTGGCAGAGTGAAAGCAGTCCGTAAAGGTTCCTTGTTGGGGTCGATTTAATGCTTTGTTTACCACAGCACACTTTGTTTATGTGGGAGTTCTTTAGTATGTGACACGATGTTGTAATTCCCGGACACTTTATGTGGAGAGAGAGAGAGAGAGAGAGAGAGAGAGAGAGAGAGAGAGAGAGAGAGAGAGAGAGAGAGAGAGAGATTCAAATGTAGTCCATCTAATTTGAATGTTTACGATGACAGCAGTCGAAGATTTCCATAGAGTCGTATCCAATTCTCTCCCACCCAGCCTCGCCTTTAAAGCAGCGTCTTAGTATATTTTTTATAAAGATGGTAAAGAGTGAAATAAAAAAATCAAATGAATTCCATAACATTCCTTCTCGTCAACATATTTCCAGCATTCATTATCTTCATGTCGCACCTTATCTAAAACCTATGATCGTAACACATAATAAATGTGAACCCATTTCTTTCAACCCCAATTTTTTATCCCTGATAATTCACTTTCCCTTTGTGCTTATGAATCACACAAGGCCTTAAAAATTGTGATTCCTTATTTTCCTTTCATAGTTCAATTTCTGTAGCAGTTTGATCCCTCAATTTCTCAGTGTTAGCCTATTATTCGCAATTAGTTTTATTTACCTCGTGTTAGAATTAATATACGGTAAGTGGAACAAATAACTTGAAATTTAAATATTATTTCTTAAAAAATTATATCGAAAAGAATAAATAAATGAATTAGAAATATATTGTGACATGATGTATCTGGGTGGCGACCCCTGCTGCTTGCAACAGAGAGTAAAAGTTAAAATGTTAGACAGGGAGAGGGAATAACACCGTCTTTATTTAAATACAAGTGCCTCGTACCGTCAAAAATAGCGGCTAAATATTTAGAAAGATATGCACACACGCATACAGATTCAATCCTTCCCACCCCCTCCCACTTTCTTAACTAGAGTATAACGTGGCAATTGTACCGAGTGTACCTCTAAGGGGTAGCCTCTATCACTAGGGTATGGCTACTCCCTCAACCCCCTACCAGGGGGACGGGGAGAGACCAAGCAGTTATATCTCTGGCATTGCCGCACAGCGTGACCGAAAGGAAATATATATCTATTTATAGATATATACACACATATATATATGTGTATATATACATATGTATATATATATGTATATATACATATGTATATATATATATATATATATATATATATATATATATATATATATATATATATATATATGTATATATATATATGTATATATAGATACATATATATACACAGACAGTTCCTCTTTATTAAATAGAAGAGACTGTTCTATCACAGAAAATCTTAGCTGACTAAGGAGTCTTAATACCAAAGAGTTGAAGATTTTTTCATAAAACACCTTTTCCAATTATTATTATTATTATTATCATTATTATTATTATTATTATTATTATTATTATTATTATTATTAGTAGTAGTAGTAGTAGTAGTAGTAGTAGTAGTAGTAGCTAATCTACAACCCTAGTTGGAAAAGTAAGATGTTGTAAGCCTAAGGGCTCCAACAGGGAAAAATAGCCCAGTGAGGAAAGGAAATAAGGAATTAATAAACAATATAAGAATTAACGAGAAATTAAAATAAAATATTTTGAAAACATTACCAACAATAAAACAGATATTTCATATATAAACTATAAAAGGACTTTTGTAAGCCTGTTCAACATAAATACATTTGCTGCGAGTTTGAACTTTTGAAGTTCTAATGATTCAACTACCCGATTAGGAAAATCATTCCACAACTTGGTCACAGTAGGAATGAAACTTCTTGAGTACTGTGTATTATTGAGCCTCATGATGGAGAAGGCCTGACTATTAGAATTAACTGCATACCTAGTATTACGAACAGGATAGAACTGCCCAGGAAGATCTGAATGTAAAGGATTGTCAGAATTATAAAAAAAATCTTATGCAACATAAATAATGAACAAATTGAACGACAGTGCCAGAGATTAATATCTAGATCAGCAATAAGAAATTTAATAGACCGTAAGTTCCTGTCCAACAAATTAAGATGAGAATTAGCAGCTGAAGACCACACAGAAGAACAATACTCGAAACAGGGTAGAATGAAAGAATTAAGACACTTCTTCAGAATAGATTGATCACCAAAAATCTTGAAAGACTTTCTCAATAAGCCAATTTTTTTTTTACAATTGAAGAAGACACAGACCTAATGTGTTTCTCAAATGTAAATTAGCTGTCGAGAATCACACCTAGAAAAGTCATACAAAGTTAAAGAAACATAATCAGTGCTGAGATCCATATGTTGAGGACCCACGGTACTTGACCTACTTACAATCATACTTTGAGTTTTGTTAGGATTCAACTTCATACCACATAATTTTTCCCATGCACTAATTTTAGCTAGATCTCTATTAAGGGATTCAGAAACCCCAGATCTACTTTCAGGTGATGGAATTGATGCAAAGAGAGTAACATCATCTGCGTATGCAACAAGCTTGTTTTCTAGACTAAACTACATGTCATGTGTATAGAGTATGAAAAGTAATGGGCCAAGAACATTACCTTGGGGAACACCAGATATCACATTCCTATATTCACTAGGGTGCCCATCAACAACAACTCTTTGCAATCTATTAATCTATAAAAGTTCAATAATGATGCTAAGTAACGACCCACCCACTCCCAACAGTTTGAGTTTGAAAACAAGGGCATCATGATTAACATGGTTAGAGGCAGCACTAAAATCAAGGCCAATCATACGAACTTCCTTACCACAATCAAGGGATTTCTGTGCAGCATTGGAGATTGTAAGAAGGGCATCACATGCTCCAAGGCCTTTACGAAAATCAAATTGCAAACTAAGGAACAGATGACTACCTTCAGCAAACCTATTAAGATGTTTTGCCAAAAGACGTAAAAAAACTTTAGATGACACGGGAGTTACGGAAATTGGGCGGTAATCAGTTGGATTTAACCTACCACAAACACATTTACATATTGGAGTAACATTACCAATTCTCCAACAAGTGCTAAAAGCTCCTCTTCTTGCTAACTTGCAGTCTTTATAAAAAAACAAAGGAAAAATACCATTTGGGTCTACACCTCCATAAGCATTAAGTAAGTCCACCAAGAGAGCTTAAATTTCACGAGATCGAAAAGCTGAACTAGTTAGTTCAGCCTCAGGAAAACAGTAATGAGGAAGTTCGAGTTTCTCATTATTCTGCTTGCTGTCAAACACAGCTGCCATAAGGGTTGCCTTTTCCTTTGTACAGTGAGTGACAGAGCCATCTGATCTCAGTAAAGGACGAACTGTTACATCTACACCAAAGAGTGCAGATTTAAGGGTAGTCCACCCCTTATGCTCCTGGGTTGTTCCAGAAAGGGTTTCTTTTATGGTTAAATTGTATTGTTTTTCAGTTGAAGCGTAAACTCTCTGAGCAAAAGCTCAAATCTAATCTGTTATCTTTCCAAAGATGATAGGCCGCCTGCTTCTCCAAATAAGCACGTCTACAATCATCATTGAACCATGGTTTGTCCTTAACTTGGTACCTTAGTTCACGAGAAGGGATACGCCTATCAATTATGTTGACCAGACTATCATTCAAAGGAACTACAGGATCAGCACTACTATACAGTTGTGACTAATTCAAGCGCAAAAGATCACTCAAAATCCCATTCCAGCCAGCTTGAGATTTATTATAACTCTTACATGAGTATGATAAATCAGGAACGAGCTACTCAGTCTTCACTACAAATGAAATCAAAGAATGATCAGATGTCCCAAATGAAGAACCAACGTTACTTGTTATAACGACAGGGAAGTCGGTGTATATGAGGTACTTATAATTTGCTCACAGCCTGATTCAGAGGCAAAGTCTAAAGCTCTTAAGCCAAGGCGATCGGTAGGAGAAATAGAATTTACCCACTCCCTATGGTGAGCACTGAAATCACCAACAAAGACAAAAGAGGCCTTTCTATCATCTTCTTGTATCTTGGCCAAAATGGTAAGAAGACAATCGAAGATAGAATCCTCTACGTCAGGATTCCGGTAGATTGAACCCAAATAGAAGCCGTTATGCCTGCCACAAACTTTTATTACCTCAATCTCATGACATCCACATTCATAGCAGGACTTATGAGAAGCAGGGTACTCAGTCCTAATATACACCGTAATTCCCCTGGCCCTAGGGATGGCATCACGTTTCAACATTATTGGCTTCTTAAAACCAGTTATAAGGAGCTCATATGAGCGCCTCATATTAGAAACCAAAGTTTTTGAGCACAAAAGAATATCATACTCTCTGGACGCAACTGTAAGGGCTTGAATATTTGCATGAAGACCACGAATATTGCAATACAGTAGACGACATTGACGAATTCTAGGACGTACTGGTCCTGGATTTTGCTCAATGTCTCCTGACAGCATAAGAATTAATGATAATAAAAAAGATACATCATACTTAACAACTAAATTAACAAGAATGATAACAAAAACAATCTGTCTTAAGGAAATATAAATAAAATGATTGATCAAACCCATAGACTATAGAAAATAAGTCAGAAAAACTGCTCAACATGAAGGACCCAATACACCATGCAAGGGTAAATACCCTCCAGGAAAGCCACTTCAACTGAATGGGGGACAGTAAAGATGTGTTTTGAGAAGAAATAGAATCAGATGAGGAAAAGAAAACCTCTTAATAAACCACCAGGCATCCATGGCCCTTCTATAAAGCCAGCCTACCACACTATTTAAAGAAAAAAACAAGAAGAAAAAAAAATAAGATGGAATAGTGTGCTCGAATGTACCCTCAAGCAAGAGAACTCTAACCCAAGACAGTGGGATACTATGGTACAGAGGCTATGGCACTACCCAAGACTAGAGAATAATTGTTTGATTTTGGAGTGTCCTTCTAGAAGAGCTGCTTACCATAAATAAAGTCTCTTCTACCCTTACCAAGAGGAAAGTAGCCACTGAACTATCACAGTACAGTAATAAGCCCCTTGAGCGAAGAAGTGTTTGGTAATTTCAGTGTTGTCAGGTGTATGAGGAAAGCCAAGAATGTGTAAAGAATAGGCTAGACCATTTGATGTATGTGTAGGCAAAGAGAAATGAGCCTTAACCAGAGAGAGGAATCCAATGCATTACTGTCTGACCAGTGAAAAGATCCAATAATCTCTATCGGTAGTATCTCACCGGGTGGCTGCTGCCCTGGCCAACCTACAACCATAAATTATCTTTAAAGAACTATATTCACGAGTTTTACTGGAGATAACACATTGAAATGAATAGAAAATAATTTGACAAATGAAAACTAATCAACTTGTAATTCCTTATCTTCTAAAAATTAAAAATGAGAATATAACTCTGCCTTAAGCTTGTAATAATCTTACTCCCTCCAAAGAGAAATAAAAAGCTATCATGCATTGGTTATTGGAAACTTTTGTTTTAAGGTAAAGTACTTTAGGTGCTTTTAAAAAAATTAAAACTTTGGATTGTCAATTGTTAAATTGAACACCTGAACTTCTTTGCACATCTGTAGGTCTGAAAGTAATGGTTATATCACCTAAATTAACTTTCTTGTGCTTCACAAAATTTTGTTAATTTTAGCTAATCATTCTACAAAAGAATCAGTACAAAAAATAATTTTTCAGTGGCATATAAGTGTTTTTACTAAAAATATCATTAATAATGACTAGCAAACGTATGCATATATATATATATATATATATATATATATATATATATATATATATATATATATATATATATATATAGATATATATAAAAAAATATATATATATATATATATATATATATATATAGATATATATAAAAATATATACATATATATATATATATATATATATATATATATATATATATATATATATATATATATATATATATATATTTATATATATGCTCTGTAATATTTTTATTTGTCCTAATTCTGCTTATCCTTTGTATTTAGATAATCCTAGATTATACCATTAACCATTTAGTAATATATATCCAGTTAATTCTAAGTCCTGTCATTACGTCTGACATGTTTAATTTCATAGTAGTACTTCAAAACTTCAAACTTGATGCCAACTCTTTTTGTTGAATAGGTTGTCATATTCATTTGATTTCGTTGTGAATCTTATTGGTTTTTCTGTTATTTCTCTTCTATATAAATATAAATATAAATACAAACATACACATATATATATATATATATATATATATATATATATATATATATATATATATATATATGTATATATATACATATATATATAAATATATATATATATATATATATATATATATATACATATATATATATATATATATATATAAATATATATATACATATATATATATATATATGTGTGTGTATGTATACATACATATATATACCACCTTCAATACCTCTCCATTCCTTTTTTTCATACACACCTTCTTTAACTGTTATAGAGAGGCCTTTGGGATTGTAGCATTCTGCCTTTCCAAAAAGGTTCAAGGCATGGGTTAGAAAATAATAATAATAATAATAATAATAATAATAATAATAATAATAATAATAATAATAATAATAATGAGGATAATACAAGTTTTGAAGTAAATATATATATTGTTGGTAAGAATAAAGAATTTTCATAGAATATGTGAAGCAAAAAAAGAAGCTCGTGATAAACTGTTTACTTGTGTATGTGATGTAAGAAAAATTGATATAAAGAAGAAAAGGGGGTTGATATGCAGACCTGGTAAAATGATTAGCCTATTAAAAGGAAGTATCACATTTTGAAGAGATTTAGTAACAAGCAATGAGTAAACAATGATAGTTTAGCGGAAAGAGGGTATAATTAAAGTTAAAGAATATAGTAGAAGAAAAATGCCTATAAATGGTTGGATACATGGTGTATAGAGGTATTGAAAAAAGGGTCTTACTATCCAGGAAGTACGAGGGTGTGTGCAAGATAGTGGTAAATGGCGCATTATGTGAAGAAGGGTTTGACGCGCGGCTCAAGATCCTTTTGTGTGTATGTATGATAAAGATAATGTGGCTTCAAATACTTCAACAAGGAGTTATCAACAATTCAGTTGTTACAAGATGAATGTGTCAGTGACTGTTGTGTCTTTGTGTTACTTTAGAACTACCTCTTGTTAGGGGAAGTACGTTCATGCTGATATATATATATATATATATATATATATATATATATATATATATATATATATATATATATATATATATAAAATAGGTAGTAGGTTGGCTAGGGCACCAGCCACCCGTTGAGATACTACCACTAGAGAGTTATGGGGTCCTTCGACTTACCTGACAGTACTATACTGGTTACGGTTCACTTTCCCTTTGCCTACACATACACCGAATAGTCTGGCTTATTCTTTACATATCTTCCTCTGTTCTCATACACCTGACAACATTGAGTTTACCAAACAATTTATCTTCATCCAAGGGGTTACTGAACTATTATTGTTTAGTGGTCACGTTCCTCTTGGTAAGGGTAGAAGAGACACTTTAGCTATGGTAAGCAGCTCTTCTAGTAGAAGGACACAACAAAATCAAACCACTGTTCTCTAATCTTGGGTAGTATAGTTTATAAGAAATATTTATTTTAATGATGCTCCTGTTTTTAAATATTTTATTTTTCCTTAATTCTTTTCCTCACTGGGCTATTTCCTTTGTTGGAGCCCTTTGGCTTATAGCATCCTGCTTTTCCAAATAGGGTTGTAGCTTGGCAAGTAATATATATATATATATATATATATATATATATATATATATATATATATATATATATATATATATATATATATATATATATATATATATATATATATAAAATCAGCAAAACCTGACGAGTGGGAGTTGAAATGTTGGTGAAAAGGGCACAAAAAGGAGATCTGACTGACTGCAATAATTACAGAGGCATCACACTTAGGTCAGTTGTTTATGAAAATATATAGTATCCTTATTCTAAAGAGACTAGACAGAAAGATTGATGGAAAGCTGAGTGATGAATAAGCAGGATTTAGAAATGGTAGAAGTTGAAATGACAAAATTATATTTTGTTACGTACAGAAATGCTGTAATATATATAAATTCACTTTTGATGGCATTTGTGGACTATGTAAAAACCTTTGATATTGTGCACTGGAAAATTTTGTGGAAAGTCCTGTGTTATAATGGAATTCCTCTTAAATATGTAAATTTGATTAAGTCCTTTCATGAGCATAGCAAGTGCAAAGTTAACAGTATTAGAGTCTTATCACATGAATTTTCAATGAGTACTGTAAGGGAATGTGTTGTCACCTCTGATGTCTATCTTCCGCATGAATTTTGTAATGCGTGAAACAGTTGGAATGGTGGAGAAGGATTGGACTCGAATGGTAATAGGAAATTAGCTGCCCTAAAGTATACTGATGACGCTTGTCCTTATTAGCAGAACGCCACAGGATTTGCAATGCTTGCTTACCAGAATGCATGAAATATCACAGTAGGTTGGGCTAAGAAGATAGAAGAAAGACAGATGGAAGATGGAAGATGGAATATCATTGGAAGGAGAAAGGATTAATGAGGTAAAATCATTTTAAGTATTTAGGAACTGTGATGCTAGCCCATAACTCTAGAAAATGCTGGTAACAATTAATATCTGGGTGGACCTTCATATTTTTTTCATTCTTACTGGTTCCAAAAATTTGCAGCCCTGGTAGCGAGTTATTTGAAAATGGCACCTATTCTTTTTAACCCTTTATCCGTACTTTCCCCTTTAACGGGGTGAAAATTTACGGGCTTACAGCTGTATATGGAATGAGATTTCTAGCACCCAGGACCAACTTGGTCCTTCTAGCAAATATATTTTTCTTCTGTCCCTGAATGTATATATATTAATTATGTTTGAGGCCCTTGCTTTCAAACTTAAACAATTGGGAATAAGTAGGTCTTTTCTTAACTGCGTTGTTGTTTATAGTCACCGCAGTGAGTACAAGAATGTGATATCTGGTGTTCCTCAGGGTACTGTTCTTGTCCCATTACTTTTCATACTACATACACATGATACGTGGTTTGGGTTAAAAAACAAGCTAGTTGCATATGCAGATGATACTTCACTCTTAGCCTGAATTCCATCTCCTGAGTGTAGATCTGGGTTGATGAATCCCTTAATAGAGATCTAGGTAAAATTGGTGCATGGTGTAAATTATGAGGCATGAAGTTGAACCTTAACAAAAGTATGATTGTACGAAGGTTGCGAAGAGTGGCTCCTCAACATCCAGATCTCTGCATTGATGATATTTCTTTAACTCTATACGGCTACTTTAAAGTTTTAGGTGTATTTCTTGATTGCAAATTTATTTTTGAGAAACTTCGATCTGTTTCTCCTTCAATTGCACAAAACAATTTACTTATTGGGAATTCTTTAAGATTTTCAGTGATCAATCTATTCTGAGGAAGTGTTTTAATTCTTCATTCTACCGTGTTTCGAGTATTGTTTTACTATCTGTTTTACAACTGATGACTCATCTTAATTTGTTGGACAAGAACTTGCGTTCTATTAAATTTCCTATTCCTGGTCTAGATAGCAATCTCTGGCGCCGTCGTTCAAATACTTCTTTATGCATATTGTATATGATTTTTCATAATTCTGACCATCCTCTGCATTCGTATCTTCCCAAGCTGTGCCATCCTGTATGTAAATTAGTACTAGGTATACAATTAATTCTAACAGTTTTAACCCTCTCCATCATAAGGCTTAATACTACATAGCATTTTAGAAGCTTTATTCCAACTGTAAGAGATTGTGGAATGATTTTCCTAATCGGACAGTTGAATCAGTAGAAATTTAGAAGTTTTAACTTGCAGCGACTACTTTTATGTTGAACAAGCCGAGATGAATCTATCTTCATAGTTTATATATGACATATCTAGTTTAACGCTGTTACTGCCTTTAATATATCTTGTTTAATTATCCATTATTTCCTTTTCTTACTGAGATATTTTTTTTTGTAGTTGGAGCCCCCCTTCGTCAGGCTAGGACCTGGGAGGGGCAGAAAATGGCTGCTGATGACTCAGCTGGTAGACCTACAAACTCCGCCAAACCACACCTCCCCCTAATCCCTACTTCATTAAGGATGGTGAGATTGTAAACACTACTAGAAAGTATTGAGCTAGATCGGATCTCGAATCTCAATCCAACAGATTGCCAGGCAGAGACGTTTCCAATAGTCTACCACAACCCCTCACACGATTTCATCGACAACTCTGCAGCAATGCATAACACCTTCCACACACTGCATTGTTTATTTCTATCTTGCAGGCACTGTTGGATATTAAGGGGTTCGTTTTTCAATGCCACTCTCTAATCATCTATTCAGCCCTTTATATGTCTTCTCTCCTCCTCCCTCCTAGCACCATCTTCCGTGCATTCTTTTCACAAGACCAAACCATCTCAAAACACTTAGATCCATCATTTAACCTAAAGTAACCTTCCATCATTTAACCTAAAGTAACCTTTTTAAGACTTATTCTACACATCTTTGCATAGCTTACAATTTAAATTTGTATCAAATATTTACGATTCAAACAGTTCAATTAAATAAAGTTGTCGCTTTTTTATTCATATCCAACATGCACATTACACTTACCTTAGATAACAATTGATTTTACAATAATGACATGTCATTTATTTCCACCCTGATTTTCATCGACACACCAAATGTTTGTACACATCATCCTCACAATATATTCATAGTTCATCAATATCCTGACATCAGCCCCCGAAACAACACACATACACAAACACACACACACACACACACACACACACACACACACACACACAAGGAAAATAGCTCAGTGAGCAAAAGAAATAAGGTATCAGATTGAACAGTATGCCTGAGTGTACCTTCAAGCGAGAGAACTCTAACCCAAGACAATGCAAGACCAAGGAACAGAGACTATCGCACTACCCAAGACAAGGGTTTGATACTGGAGTGTCCTTTTCATAGAAGAGCTGTAATCAGAGAGGGGCTCAATGTTGTAGTGTCTGGCCAGTCAAAGGACCAAGGTAATGGTCACAGAAGGCTGGAAAAGAGTAAGAACTTTAGGGGAAATTGTAAGTTGTTTTTAAAGGAACTACATACAGAGAGAAAGGTTAATGAATATATAGCCCTAGGAACTAATGATGAATGCAATGAGGTGTCCAATATGAATGCAATCTAGGGACGTTGAAATGATTATTTTGAAGATTTGGTGAATGTGGAGGGTAGATAAGAAGCAGATAGCTGAGTAAAGTTAAACTTATAAAGGTTACTGCAAGGCTAAAAAAAATATAGAAGTGACCTCTGAGGAAGTTAGACAGATGATTAAGAGGTTAGAAAAAAGAAAAACACTAGCAGATGTTGGGAGTTAAGAGAAATAATGGTAGATGATCACGGTTTGTAAGATACATCTTGATAAGGGATAGCTTCCAAATAAATGTGTGAGAGCAATCATTGTATAGAGGTAAATGTGATAAAGGGGACAGTAAGAATTATAGTTGCATAACGTTACAAAGGGATGTATGGTAGGATTTCGATTGAGAAAGTAAGATGTAACACTACAAGTAGCCTACTAGGGTAACACTAGAAGTAGCCTACTAGGATAAGAACATTATGAGTAGACAAAGCACAGGCTGTTTGGATCAAGTATTTGTTGTGAAAAATTAATGTAATAAATTCTAAAGCAAAGAAAAATAACTGTATGACGTGTACATGGACCTAAAAAAACTTATGATAGTATAAAGAGAGGTACTGAGGAGGGTTTTAATAATATATGATATAGATAATAAGTTATTGAGAGCAATCTAAATTTCCTATGAAGGAAGCTAAGTATGTAGGCAGGAGAGTGATTGCTTTTGGTGGAAAGAAGGTCTGAGCCAAGGATGTCTTATGTTCTAAAGTTATTCAATACTTTTTTTAGAAAGAGTAAGGCGATAGGTAAGAGAAAGGGCAGTGGTAATAGGTGTATAGTTGTGGAATAAGTGAATGCGTTGTGAGTTGTGTGTAGATAATACTATGTTGATATGGGATAATTGAGATAAGGTGCTAAAATGTGCAAAAGTGTGTTTGTAAGAGGAGGAAGTTGAGAGTAAATGTGAGCAAGGGTAAGATAAATGAAAACCAAAAAGAGGAAGGTTCTTATGAATGAGGAAAATACTTGTAGTTGATTCACTCAAGTATCTAGGAGTAAATGTTATGGATGATTGCAAAAAGAGAGAAGTGATACAAAATAAGTGAAGTCTGAAAGTAGCTGGATCTTATGAGAGATTTTGGGAAGACTCAAACTGTCTGCGGAATACAAGGTAGGAATATAAAAAAGTGATGGCTGGTGCAACCTTCCTTTATGGAAAATAACTACAAATGTGGAAGGAAACTTAAAGAAAAAGGTTAAAACATATGATATGAATTTTTTTTTCTATTATATATGGTTTAAGAAGAATTGATATGGTTAAAATATATGTGGAAAAGTACTAAAAAGGTAATCATGAGCAAAAGGTGTTTGATCTTGTGAAAAGCATTTACCGACAAGAAGTAAGTGAAGGGAATGAGAGAAAGGCCTTGAAAGGTTTGGGTTGTTGATGTGAAATACATGTTGGAATATCCAGGAAATGAAAGAGTGCGTGCAAAACGGGCATGACTGGCGGTGTGTAAAGGGATTCTAAATGTTTCCAATGAGTGTTTTGTATAGGTTTAAACGCCTATGTCATGGAAGTTTTACTGATCATGAAATTCGTTAAAAATTCTGCAGTTGAAGGATGAATGGGTCAGTTACACTTGTGTTGTTTATCTTATGAGTCGGTTTCTGTTAAGGAGAATTGCAAAATGGGTGTGTGTATATATATATATATATATATATATATATATATATATATATATATATATATATATATATATATATGCGTGTGTCAGTGTGTATTTAAATTAACAGTTTATTGATATTTATGGATACAAGGGTTCAGCATTTTCATGTCTTATCTTTCAATACACCAAATATATTATAATACCATGTCTAATGATAATCTGGTATCTATGTACCTTAAAGAGGATTAGTTTACTTTGCCAAAGAGCTCAGTACCCTATTATTCCAGTCCGTGTTTATTTCCCCGCATCACACCAAAGAGGAGATGAAAGTCGTAAAACATTTTCAGCAAGCGTACAGCAGCTGTCCATCGGAAATTATCTTTTTCACTGTTCTTTTTCTTCTTCTTTTTGTTTTAGCTGAATCACGCTGTCCGTTGCTCAGGAAGAAGTCCATCAATATGGGATACGTACAAAGTTGTATATTCAGCATCTTTCAAACCTATCACGAACAATGTGCTTTTTTCTTCATTCGTTATCGAGGATATATCTCAGGGAGCCTACCGGGATAGGTATTAGGGTTTCTCAGAAGAAAATCCTGTTATTGGATATATGTCTCTATGTTTATAAAGTGTGTTAAGGTTATTTGCAAAATATGTAAATAAATATCATTGCAACCCATTGACACGTCTAAACCAAAAGGAATGTACATTTGGAATTTATGAATTTCGTCGTTCTTATTTACAAAGACCGTGCCAAGCTATATTACAAATACAATTGATAGCACCAAGCATTCAGATTGTGCATACACATATAACACACATTCATGTAAATGAGCATGCTGGTCAAGTGTCATTTCTATTCAATTGACAGTAGGTCGTGGCCACATAAAACAACATCCTTTTATTTTTTTACCGGGCATAAATTACACATGGGCACTTCAGAATTTTTAAATGAATAACCACAGCTTCTTCTGAGCCTTTACTGAAACATTTAATTTTTGAAAAATAATGTGTTCTAGACAATTTTATATAAGAGGCCTCTTGTTTCTCGGGGTTTCAAAAGTACCCTGTTACCTAGCTAGGTACTAAGAAATGTATATTATTTGCAGAAATTAATATTGGGGAAAATTTATCTATATCTTAGGAACATATTTAATATTTATTTGACATATTATTTCAATATGCATATTTTAAATATGTTATTCTAGAGTTTACCAAGAATGTTGGTCTTTTCACTTTTCTGAGATAGGCCTACTATAAGTTTAATGGTCAATCTAGAAAGTTGTTACTAACACGCATTTTTAATCCTCTTAGAATAACGATTTATTCTATATGTAACATTTTCATTACTTACGAGAGACGTTTAAAGCAATTACTTGGAAACCAATGCCTCGTTTGTGAGTTATTTATTGGAACTAGTGAATTGGATATGTTACAAAAATATTAAGAGTCGTCCATAAGTTTCTCCTGTGACTGAAAGTGTCACGCTATTAAAATTGTGTTTTAATGAATATAAATAACGATCCTTTAAATTGACAATCTATAGTGACCAGCGTTTTATGATTTATTTGATTCCCTTGAAAGAAGTTAATGATAGAAAAAACGTACACTAATGAAGAAGCCCTTTAATCTATAATTTATTGATCAGGACAGGGATAGGCTATTTAATGCGTAGACCAGGGTAACTGACTTTCATGAAGTGGCTTACCCGAGGGCAGATGCTTGGGCAATTCAGTATGATATATTTGTAAGCATTTTCGGACTAAACAGTAAATTACACCTTTCTTTGACATTTTTAACCATTATAATTCGCTGCAAAGTGTTGCACTCCAGATGTA
>NC_090745.1:91893274-91910774 GCF_036898095.1 Palaemon carinicauda
GCATAAGCCCCTCCATACGCTCGACTCCGCCTACGTCGACTTGCCAGACATCACCACCAGAAACGCAAAACCTGCAGGTTCTTGCTCTGTTTTCCATAACAATTGATTGTCATTTATCTTTAACTGTTTCATGTTATAACAACATCACGTATGTGTGTTTTTCAAGGGGGATATATTACATCTCTTTCCTTTCTTTCCCGATAAAATCCTTAAATCCAAAGGGAGAAAATGGAAACCGCAGAGGTAGGAATTTCCGCGCCACGACAAAAACATGGCTGGCTCTGGTCCCAGTTTATAGTCAGAGAAATGAAATACGTATTTCAATATCACTGAAATAAGCAAGTGACATATGACTCAGTAACTAAGGGATGGATAAAATTTCCCATTTCTTTCCTCTCAGCAAAAGGTTCTTACATGAATACACGCCAAAATTCCTGGGAGGTCCAACTTTCATTTTGAAGTTCCAAAACAAGGATTAAAAAGAAATTCTATGCACGGTCTAATTACTGAACTATAAAATTTCCCTTTGTCATTCAAATCATGTTAAGACGATATGAGTTAAAAGATGGGGATTCTTAAAAAGATTTATAGTTAGAAGAATAAAACTAAAGTGTTACACGGTCAGACGCCATTTCTGTGTCCATACATATGAGACTCCAAAAGCGAAGGCCCACCGCAAACTGAACTCTTTATCATGATAATTTTGCTTGTGATTCTCTTTAAAAAACAATTTGACACCGTAGATATCAGGTTTTCTTAAATTCTTTAAAAGTAAAAGTCATGGTGTTAAAAAATGCTTTGGCGAGATCTTCAGGATCATCACAAGATGGGTACCATCAATGGCAAAATCTATTTTCGCTAGCATCAATGGTTGGACCACAAATCTTGAATATTTTATTTTATTAAGTTTTTTTAAATCTTAAAATTGTCGCTTGATAAGAAGGAATAATTTTTAGTTCGAAGAAACACAAGAAGAAAAAAATCACACACCAATTAAGCATAATCAGTGAAGGCAAGGGATTGCTCCCTACCCCGGAGCAAACAAATTCTCCCTCGAAAAACGTTCGCCGGCGTCTTCATTAACAAGAATTCCAAAGAGTTGTTGTTACATGGGACTCTTCCCCTTACCCCCATGGTATCTCCCTCTATGGATTTCTCCCTTTTCATTCATCTCCAAGGCAGCCGTGTGACGTCACCATTACGTCAATAAAACCAGTCAAACTTGACGTCATTTTATTGCAAAGTGACGTCACTTTATAGCGTGGTTGAGTACCTACAAACCGGGTTTATGCGCACTCAACTGGCCCTTTACGAACACCCCGTCTAACCCATCCTTCCCTTGGCCCTTACGTCCCCATACTCCCTTCCCCTCCCAAACAGCCATGGCCTGTTTATACTATGATCGAACTTTGTTGGCTGAAAAGGGAATCAGACGTGACAGTTCATATTTAGCTGCCATCATACCTTTTGACAAAAAGAGCAGGGGCTAATTCCTGTTCACCTGAATCAAATCTCAACATTCCCAGTGTTATCACTTCAATAAAATATGACATAGTTGACAATGATATCCAGTTACCAAAATTCATCATGCAACCAGTTGAATGACGAAATTCTTATAAAACGCTAGTTTTTATAACTTAAAGCAATCTAAATCTTTTTCCAATACGATTCGTTATCTTTGGATTCTGAAATCCTCAACTAACATATCATGCGAATTATACGTCTGACGAGATTAAGTGCTGCTTAAACACCTTTAACCAAGACCATATGACAATATTTCAGTGCCAATGAAAAACCACAAAATTGAAAAATCACAAATTAAGCCAGGGATGTTTTAATATCAATTAGTGCTAGAAAGGTCACTAAAATTACTGAAACCTTATAACAAAAATAATTCTCACACATGAGATACAAATCATTTAGCTTGTAAACTATTCATTCGAGTGGCATGTGCTTATTACTTTTTACACAAATAAAACTAGATTAAAGTACGAAAACATGAATAAAATTCAAACTATTTCCGTATAGTTGACACCATGAATAACATATTTGTACATTAACGTTCATGTTACATATTTTAACTGTCTAGCTATTCCTTTCTTACTAACAGTATTGTCATTCTATTGTACAACTTCCATTTGCCTTCCGTACGTACTTCCCCAACGTGTTCAACCTCATCAACTGAATGGTCCTTGGCCTTCTGCCCACCAACGGCCCACCTCAAAACATTTTCCTTAAAGCCCCGGGTATTTTAAAGGCCGATGTTTCGCACGCTTGAAATGACTCAGAGAGTGTGTGATTTTCGCCGCCTCTTCACACTGCCGCCATCTCTTAAAAATTAGTCGCTACAACCTGAATCCTCTGAGAGTCACAACAAATCCATCGAACGAGCCATGTTATTGTAGCTCCGCAAGGCGGGAATGCTGTTGCCCTCGAAATATGTTACGTTTATGTCCTTGGAGGTATGTTTAGTGCATTTCGTAATTACTCTGCATTTTTACCCCCCAACCCCTACTTCTCCTTCTCTTCCTCCTGCTTCTCCTGTTTCGCCTTTACTTTAGAACTACTACCCATTTTTTCTTCGGACTTTCTGGTATTATTTTTTTTTTTTCAATTAAAAGGTAATTTTTATCGCTCATTAGCTGAAAAGAAGAATCATAAAAAGATAATAATTTTAGGGTTAAATATTAAACGACACGGAATTACCCCGGACTTATGTAGAAAATTGTTAATTAGATGATGATATTGGCTGACGAAGAAAAGAATGCATTTCACGATGGCGCTTATGTGATAAAATTGACCACTAATTTGTTTCTCTTTGTGACGTAAAAATTAAACGATAATAGAAACCACCCCCCTCTCTCTCTCTCTCTCTCTCTCTCTCTCTCTCTCTCTCTCTCTCTCTCTCTCCTCTCTCTCTCTCTCTCTCTCTCTCTCTCTCTTATATATATATATATATATATATATATATATATATATATATATATATATATATATATATATATATATATATAAAATGTGTATATATGTGTGTGTGTGTATGCGAGCGCGATACTTCATATTAATTTTTCATATCTTTAAATCTTAAGTACAAACTAGGATCGAATTCACTTTATTTGGAGAATATTTTAAAGCCAAAGAAAATTATATGTAAGTCCTTTTTACTCAACTACATTAAAAAGATGAAAATTATACTTTTTTTTCTCTCTCTCCTTAATTCTACCCCATAATAGGTAAAACGGTTAAATTTGGGGAAACAATAGTATAGCATAAATGGGTACATATGTACCTATACACATAGACCTATCTGTCTATCTTTTTATTGATCTATTTAACAATAGTGCTTAATAGCGTGAATTGCTAAACTATAAAATAAAGTAACAACAGTATTATAGTTTTCGGACAATTTATAAAACAAATTATGCTCCCCTAAATTATCCAACATTTTCAGGCCAGCAAACTTATTTTGGGCGGACCAAAGTCTTCTGCTAGATAAATATCCGGATACATGGCACTGATACTGGCATAATAGTAGATTAGGGCTATTCAAATCATAGGTATTACTAACAAGAATAAGAACAAAAACCATTAAAGATAAAGAAGGACCCTAGTATTTTATTGGTTTTTTACCTTCAAGATAGGTTTTTTGGATAGTAAAAACTTGAAGAGAAGTGTGCTTATTATTTCAACGTCAAATAAACCTATCAAACTGTGGGCAATGAGAAAAACGATAGATCTCAAAGTTTATAAAAGTAATGAGAACTGAGCAGAGAAATTAATTAACATAATACAGGAATGAAAATTAAAATCATATATTAAAAACCTATGCGTAGGATACTCTACTTGGGAAAAATTCAACTAATTCTCACCAGACGTGAAATCAAAGACACTAGGACATTCGACGAATAATTTAAAAGAAAGCACAAAATACTTTGAAAATAACGTTACTTTAGATGAAAGATATCATATATATATATATATATATATATATATATATATATATATATATATATATATATATATATATACATACATATATATATATATATATACACATACATACATATATATATATATATATATATATATATATATATATATATATATATATATATATATATATACACATACATATATATATATATATATATATATATATATATATATATATATATATATATATATATATATATTAGAAGACTTGGTGTTCCTATTCCTCTGCGCCCTAATGCGCTCATGAAAATGAAATGTGTAGTACTATATGCTCTCATTTTACTAGATTTGCATTAATGTGCCATTTAAGAGCTTACTGGACACTCCTGTGTGTGTGTCCTACCAGGTATCTCTCTCTCTCTCTCTCTCTCTCTCTCTCTCTCTCTCTCTCTCTCTCTCTCTCTCTCTCTCTCATATATACATTATATAGATATATCTAGCTAACTAGAACGTAATAATAATTGCAATGATGGTGATGTAAATGAAATTATGATGATCCTACTACTAACATTACTATGATGATCCTACTATTTCCATGACTATAATTAAGAGTAATAATAGTAATAATGAGGTACTAACATTACTTATTTATGCTTAATAGAAACAAAATTGTTCGAATAACAATTTCGTTGCTCAACTGGCTAATTACATTTTGATTAAACTATTAATAAGGCCTGTATTGAATGTATGTAAATATTTTAGGCATCACGTCTATTTTCCTTAACGACAGGTAAATTGCTGTTATATATGCACTTCATAAACTAATAAAAGTTCAATGGAACTTTGTATTAACCCCCTTCAATCGAAACGTCAGCAATGTTATTAAAATCGTATGGATATGAAATTAATTTTCCAACTCAAATGAAATCTAGGTACTTTCTTGAAGTCTAGGCTTAGGTAATAACATGACGATAATAACTGAGGAAAAAACTCAACTACGTTAAAAAAAATTGTCTCCGTAAAATAGAACGATTCAATGGATATTTTGTTTTTTTCAAATTAGCCTTTATGTTACTATATGCTAGTAATTATTATTTAACTGCAGTAGGAGTTTCGTAAGGAGAAAGTATAATAAATTCTACTGTAAATGCTCAATGTCTGCAATAGGTGTTAATAGCAGAATTTAAAACACAAATTTAGTTTGTTACAAACTAGCAGCAATAGTCGCGTGCCTATAGGGTGATGATATTGCCGAGAGAGGGAATATTCTATAGGTCACTTGAACAAGATAGGCCTAAAAATATCGATCAAACCAAGAGCTTGAGCAAAAGAAGTAGAAAAGCTTTAAAAAAAAAAGCACAGCTGAAAACTGCCATGGGGCGTATCATATCGGTGTGTATAAACCTATGCTACTTTGGAGTGAAAAGTCAAACTTCAAAATCAAAGAAGAATATGTCATTTGTTAATTCAATGATGATATGGCGTGGTGGGTCATCGACGATAAAGGCCATGTGTGATTGAAAAGGTTCTCTTGGCATGTATAATTCCATCTTCCTTCAAGAACTCATTATGGATAAAAAAAAAATTATAATCTGAACGTCGATATGTTTTCCTATGGATTCATTCAAACGCTAATATTTCGGATCCATTTTACTTATTTAGTAATTTAATACTTTTTATCATAACTATTTCACATACATATTACAGAATTCTCAACTTAATTGATATGTGATCAATTACAATATTAATGTTATTGCTTAATTTAAAGGAAATACCTTCATTCATCGTGAAAGAATTTTATCCTTGCTAGAGACTCCCCTCCCTAGAAGTTGCTTAAATAACCACCTTCAAATCTTCTGTAACTACCATTAAATTTGTATTGCCGAGTCTCTTAAGGACACCCGCACCAAATGTATTTCTGAACTTTCACCAGGGCAGCTATTCGCCTCCACATCCCCCCCCCCCCCCAACACCTATCAGAAAAAAAAAAATAATAAAAAAAAAAGAGCTTTCAGCCCCTCCACGTAGGCTCTCAACACCACCACCCCATTAAGAGAAAGGGGAAAAAAAAGTGGGGACACTTCTGACCCCCATCCTCAGGGCTATTTCCAAATCCATAAAAGCGGTGTGTGTTCGCTCTGCGACATACTTCCTAGTAATATTTTTCGAAGATAAAATCTGATCTATACATCCTATTCCTTTCCTGCAGTCGCATCGCTTTCCAAAAGTTCTTGCCAGCCGCGCCATGACTCCTCTCCGGAACCTATGGTGAATCTTTCCCCATATCTATTTTCTCTCCCTCAATCTGGTATTCTTTCTTCCTTCCTATTCTCTTAAAGAACTGCATAAAAAGACTAGAGATATGAGTTCATTAATTAAACTGCCGTATTATACCCATTTCAGCTTTGTAAAACTTCAGATTGTTCCCTCTCCAAACGGAATTATTCAGACAAATAAAAGACAAAAGGAAAATATCATGTTTCACTACAAGGCAGATAAAAATTATTTAAATTACTTAATTAAACAAATGAAAATAAAAAAAATCACACACAAATATATCATCATCATCTGCGCCTATTGACGCAAAGATCCTTGGTTAGATTTCGCCAGTCCTCTCTATCTTGAGCTTTTAATTCAATACTTTATATACACACCTGTATTAGCCAATATGCAAATCCATATGCGTATGATTATGACATTACTCATTATTGTTAGTGCAAGTAATTCGTTGATGAAGGGTGCGTTCATATCTGAGTTTTATATAATTTCGTGTGATTGCATGGTAAAAACTTTACATTTAATTTGCCAAGTTCTGTCTATTGCGTTTTTTTTTTCAATAACATTATGTTGAAAATTAAGGAAGACATTTGGTATAGAGAAAAACTCAATTTTCCATTAAACCGTTGAATAAATATTCATTATTTACCCGAACTTGAGCAATGTTAGCCAGTAAACAGATGATGAAAAGTTCTTGGATTTTGTATGGTAAAGGACAAGAGATCAGTTGTGATATCAACGTTAAAACTAAGCTATCATCCAATACTTGTGTAAATAATGCTATTAAATTTTTATTGAAATAAGGAAATATGTAGTGTCTAGTAACGTGTAACGGTTGCACTTGTGCTAATGTTGTTCCAAGGCAGTATGCATACTCTCTCTATATTCAGTCACCTTTGAATAAACCAATGAAAACAAAACAATGCATCCAACTAATTTCAGTTTGGAACCTATATATTCTCATTAACCAGCTGTTATAACTAATGGAACAATTATTGAATTTCTCAAAAAAAAAAAAAAATGTGGAAAGTATACAGATATACTCACACTTTCCTAATATTTTTTCCTATTAATATTATTTTCAACATTTAACACACACCTACTTATTTATGTATGGGTGCGTCATCATGCATGTATTGCAACATGTAACATTTCGAAAAAAGAGTCCCCCCGTGACTGCATCATTTCTTCCAGTATAACGCACCAACAAAAGATCGTATCACAAAAGGCTATTGGCGGATATCCGGAAAAATCTGTCATTGGTTAATACTTACAACATGGCCTTCTCCATCTTAAAAGATATGAATAGCCTGCAAAACACTTCGCCCACGAATCACCTTAATGCAATCTTTGCTCTCAATCTTCTGGAAACCTGCACTCGTATTTTCTCCTGTGTTCGAACCGAAATATTTCAAAGTGCCACGTAAAATTTCGCTAATTTCAAAGTGTCACATAAAATTTCGCTAATGTCTAGAAACTGTTTCTTACGAGATATATTCATTACGTGGCACGCCGCGCACGACGCATGTACCATTTGCTGGAGTTTGTGTGCTGGAAAATTTGTGGTTGCCATAAGGATCATATGCAAGGTGAAAACAAGGACCAACTGGCGTGACGACTAAGAGGACGACGGAGAGACGACTATGAGGATGATGACGACAATGTTAAGAGATTGTTTTCATCATTTTTCCCGTAGCCAGTTGAAAAGCAAAACAATCAAATTGCACAACTGGCAATGATTCTCAGCATACAAAAAAACAAGACGAGACGATTCCAATATATTTGTGCTGTTATGATTTTTCAATATCTTTCTTCATCGATAATTCTCTCTCTCTCTCTCTCTCTCTTACGAAAAGGTTGAGAGATTTCTGTGATGTACAACATTCACCAACACGAGGTGATTCTCTCACTACACAATCCAAAAGTATAAATAATCCCCTCGTGAGGCACCATATAGTTTCGCTATAAAAGATGAAGAAAAGGGGAAGGAGGAACCACGCTGCAGGGAAAAAAGGGAACAGACCCACCGTAATATGGAAGCCAAATCTGAAAATATGCTATGACATTAAACTAATACATACCGAGGCGAGGTCCGATATCTTTCCTATATTACATTCCCTAACACACCATCACCAACGTTCCGTCCCCAAGCCCCATTTGCACTAACCCCGTCCCCCCACCCTTCGGCACGAATCCCATATTTACCACAGTGGCACTTAAACAATAGGGCCAACTCTACACAACAGCGAACACGAACAATGCACACTTTCGTGCTACCATTAAAGACGTCATAATTTCTTCATGCTGGGCCTAAGACTGCCTGGAGGCCTAGGGGTTTCTTCTTATCTTCGCCGTCAAGCTGGCGGAAAATAGCTATTGGTATTGGTATTTTTATTGGACTTACTAGAGGGAATTTCTCGTAGGTCCATACTTTAACTACCCCACTGAATTATATCTTCCTTGAGTATCTGCCCGTATGCCTCTCTGTCTTCTGTCACTGGAGCCGATTCTTATCGGAGATGTTTATTCTCGTACCGCACAATACTTACAACCGGATTCGAACAGGATTTGCATACAATGGGCCAAACAAAACTTATCCAATCTCGCCTTCTCTATCATAACGCAATTTATCTTCTGACTCTATATGTTCAAGTTAGAATAACAATGCATTATCTATTCTTCGTTTGAGAACATTTGCTTTACTTATGAAAGTGATCCATTACGTGTTAAATATAAAATTTACAAATATAAGTAAGAGATTGGATAATATATGAGTAAAAAAAACAAAACCATCAAAATAAAGTAAGTTTGAAATGACAGCAACCAAATAAAGGGATTAAAAGGCTGTTCATTTTTTTTTCATTAAATTCCTAAACTTAAGACCAAAAGTATGTTCAAGTACACATACGTATTAACATAAAACGAATAAATAAATGGTCCTACTTTTATCATCGATGTTAATTCAGCGTTCAATGACGAAAAATAACTTTAGCCTATTGAAAAGTTAATCATGTACCTAATAGCTAGTCAACTGTTGCGGTCACAGCCAGAATGGAGAAGTACATGGTTATACTGTAGCTACAGTAGCCTCATCCTTTTGGTAGAGAAAGGTGTATACCGAAAAAAATCTACCTATCTAACTAGCGCAAACTTTCTCTCGCTCTGTTTATATATATGTATGTCGTTTGTGTGGGCGTGTGTCTAACAGAAAACAAAGTAAATTAGAAAATAAATTCATTTGTAATCATTTGATGCTTTTCAGAAGTCTCGGAAAATAGTGCCTATTTAGTATCACTAAGGAATACAGGTTGAAAATCAATTCGTCTAAAAATTCAATATAAAATTTGTTGACATTTCTTCCAGTAAATTTGAGTGCATTATTCTTTTCCCGTAAGTGTGTATAAGAGCGCATGCGCGTGCACAGAGGCACAGGATACTAAAAAAATGCTCCCATTCCCAATACGAACCCAACATCACTAATTATCCTGCACCACTTCTTATGGACCCAGCGATGGCTTTGATCACCATATTTCAGGATCTCCTTTTCTGCATTTCATAAGAACTTTGCTTTTCTTATTTTCATTACTCAGAATTTTATCAACTTCATAAGAAGACCATTATCATCCATGCCTCGCCTCTCTGTCTGCTCATCCATTCCGATCTTTAACCCGTGATTAGCATATATTTCTTCCTTCCTTACTTAAATTTTCATCAATCCACTTATTATTCTGTATTCTAGTGCCTCATGCCCCCTCTTCCTTCTTTTCTTTCGTTTTCTTTTTTTTTTCCTTTATCTCTTCCTACTTCCTATCCGCTGTCACCTGCGTAGCCTATTATGTTTCATCATTTTCCCCGGCACTTTTGTAATGGGAGGCAATTTTTCGCTATTATTTTCCCTCGGAGCTGCTCACTTTTATTAGCGTCTCCTACCGAATTTTAAAAGGAGACCTAATTTAGGTCGTTCTATCCAATTCCCTCCCACGTCTCTGTTTTCATCACCTCTCCTCGTAATTATCTCCTCCCCAGCAGCATTCATCATTTTTATGCCCTCTTTCATTTTACATTGCCAGAATTCCCTGGGGAGGAAGATTTCAAACGCTTCTTTCTTTCAGTGAGAGAGAGAGAGAGAGAGAGAGAGAGAGAGAGAGAGAGAGAGAGATGTATATCTTTCGCCTCTTACCCTCCCTCTAATATTTATTCTATTCTTGAAATACAAATATCTCCTTAAGTGTATTCTGAGGGCATCCACATGTGAGAATTTTTCTCTCATTTGCAATATAATTCATGCCTTAACTAGCCTCGTTTTTATTTCATCTAACATCAATAGTTTTCGTTTAGTTATCGACCAAATCTATCGTCAACTAAGATTATAACCAGGTTTGATATATCAATAATAACAGTTGTTCACCAACTGCAGTAGCTTCTGTTTCAACTTCATCCACTCCATTTCAATTTCCAATGTTAAACTACCTCTCTCTCTCTCTCTCTCTCTCTCTCTCTCTCTCTCTCTCTCTCTCTCTTAATAAAAAAATTTCTTGTTACACCCATCTTCCACTCATACTGTCACAGTTCTCTTTAATGCTGTATTTCAAAGGAAATTCATTTTCTACCAGTAATTGAAGAGAGCAACTTCCCTACCAGTATGATAAGTGAAAAAAAAAGATAACAAGATTTAATGAAATTCACGTCCCCGTGCACTTCCAAGACTCATGGTATGTCTGGATTATCGCCAATGTCCCTCCTTTCCTACCTTCCAGCGAGCTTCGCTTAATTCCCAGACTTTTCTGGTAGTTTAATTGCCTCCACCATTAAACTCGAGTGGACTTTTCTTTTTCCACGAGACTGATTATCGCGGAGCCTTTCACTTCAGGTTTATAGAACGATAAAGTTTTCTAAGTTAATTTCAATTCTATAATAATTAATGTCGCTACTTTTATTAAATGTATCTTTAATGATAAGTCTTTCTATCTATACCCGGCATTTAATAAAAAACTGGAAATACGTTAATTTTTCTTTGTAACGGCGAATACTATGCTTCATGTAACCCAAATTAAAATATGATTAATTTTTTCTCCATATTTTCTGTTGACACATTCCTCCTGCTTGTGTAAAAACATGTATACTGCAACCATAAAAAGAATGAGTTTAAAAATATAATTTTAAAGAATCTTTTTTTTTCTCACTCACTTAATGCGAACATATTTAGACCTTGATGCGCACATAAAGGAAGGTCGATCGCTAACAAACCAGTACATATCAAAGGGAAAAAATATTCTTTTAATTATAAAAGTTAATTAACCTAAGAATTTCCAACATATTCAGGCATATTTTTTGGACAACAAATTATCTTCACACGATCACCCTCAACATTCACCAGTGCCATACCCAGAGAGAGAGAGAGAGAGAGAGAGAGAGAGAGAGAGAGAGACGACCGCCACCTTTACGACACCATAAAACTCGAGAAGAAGGTTGCACTCTCACTTACATGCTACTGCGACGCTTCAACCATCTATTGGATCTGATTTACAGTGGGTTACAGTTCCCAATCCGGTGCTGGAAATATCTGCAGACTGATCCTTGCGGGTCATGGTTTACTGAGACTACATGAAAAAGAAAAAGAGGGTGGGGAGATGAGATGAAGGTAAGAAAAGACACTTCAACAACCGAACTCTTGGTTCCTAGTTCCCAGATCACACTTTAAAGCAATTGTATTACATACAACGTTCAACATAATGATTATAAGCATGGTGATTTACAAGAAATCGTATGCTATTTTGAGAAGGCATTCATGACGTGCTCGAAGCTTCTTCTACTAGGCCTTTTGTAGCCGATTTTTTTTTTTTTGATTCGACAAAACCCTCCAGAATATCAAGGCACATGGCACCAATGAAGCTTGACAGCGTCTATGCAAAGCTAGAAAAGCTTGTGAATTAGACTTAAGGTATCCCAATGTTATTAACATTATATTGCAAACTTCTGAAGAGAACAAATTGGGCCTCCATTTAATTATTAGTCTTATTCCGTGGATGTTCTGCAACGGGAGGCATCGATAAAAGCAGCAATGATAGTTAGTAATACCGTAATTAAGATGAATTGATTTTATCTACAATCCTTAGGCTACAAAAATTCTGCTAAATATAGAATTCTCATTGTTAAATTGAGAAGGGAGCAATATCTGAATTGGAATGTTTCATAAAATCGATTCATTTTCCAATTGTAATGTTTTTCTTAGATTTTTTTTGTATTTTCATGGCTTATAATTTTGATCTAATTAAAGAAAAATAATCAAAACAAAGTCAATAAGAATGTAAATATAAAGTTCCATCTATAATATTTCCAAACAAAATGTGAGTAACTGCATTCATAATCTTGAAAAAAAAAAAGAAGTTAAAATTATGTGAAAATATAGATACTAATTCTAAAAACTCTTGCTAAAATAAAATACTAATTAAGAAGTCAGTTCAATCAATGCGTTTGACGAGCCATTAAGAACGAATTTAATTTAAGACAGACAATAGAAAAAAAGATTAAGGTAAAAGACAAAAATTTTATTTTTATCTAAAAAGAAAAAATCACCTCAGTCCTTAACAGGCCCTCTGCTTTCTCCTTCTGCTTCTTCGTCTTTTATCCTTATGAAGTGGTGAAGGGGCCGTTATGGTCTTCAAAAGAACCAAATCAATGATGGCCGGAAAATGCAGCTTGCAACGCGTCAGACGTTTCCTCTCGTTCCCTCGTCTCCTCTTCTCTTTAGTGTCTCTTATCTTTTTGGGAACGGTCCTTCAAGACATCAAGGCTTTTCCTCTCTACTGCTGCTGCCATAGTGGTGGTGGAACTAGGGAGGGGAAGAATGAGGGAGGGGAGATCAGGGGAACAGCTTTCTCTTTCTTTCTCTCTCTTGTTGCTCCTCAGTTGCTAGACGAGAGAACTCAGCAACAGGGGAAGGAAGGAGGGTTACGAAACGTTAAGATTTTACGAGGAACCGTATACGCGTTTACGACGGTATAAAGTCAGTCATGAGAGGATGGGGTACAGGCCCCCTGAAACGTCTGCCCTCATTTTATGGGTTTTGTGAATGAAAACTAGGTCAGGTTTTACTACCGACGGCACTTCCCCGACCACTATTACTACACTGTTTACTACGTAACCTCGTAACTGGGAATACGGTGCAATAAAGGGTATCACTAACGCTGCCAAAGACCTTGAAATTTGCCAAGAACCCAAAGGAGTTGCGTCTCGCTCGCTCACTCAATCCAGTCTCAACTGTCGAGTCACATAGGATGAAGGTGAAAAAGAAGACAAAAGGAGGTACAGGGCTTGTGTGATTGGATGGCCATTGGCGGTAGTGGTTTTCTATCGCTCTCACAATTTACGAAATGTCTATCGTCACCTATCAAAGTCATTTCATCTATAAATCATCTGTGACTTTCCGGGGGAGGATCATCTACATGGTGTAACTGGGGAAGTAGAAATTGTCACCATTATTTTTCGGTCAGAAAAAAAGATATAAAAAAAATCCATTTAACCGGGATTGCCATATAATCAGGTATCATAAATACTCACCGATATCAAAGTCTAAGAATTACTGCAGGTACGTTATATAGATATATCAATAGTGTAAGATGCACGTATAAAAAGAAGTGGAATGCTGGACCATGGCTTCTACAAACCAGGTTCAAATCAGTGTAGAGGAAGGTTCTTTATTTAAATTCCAATCAGTGTAAAACGTACTCATGAATATAATGGAATCGAGAAATTATATATATATATAAATTATATATATATATATATATATGTGTGTATATATATATATATATATATATATACACAACACACTATTCCAGTATTCTTTATAAACATACACATACATACATACACACTAATATATATATTCATTTATATGTGTATATACACACACACACATATATATATATATATATATATATGTATGTATGTATATATATATATATATATATATACATATATATATATATATATAAGTACTTTAATAAAATTACTTATGGATACATTTTCATAAAGCAATACTTATTTTCTAAAAAATAAAAAATAAAAAATAGAGAAAGCGAGAAATACGAAATAGCTCGTCAACCTTAAAAAATTCTTCACAAACAATAAGACAGCGGTAATCTTCAAAGGATTTTTATGGTTAATGAAGCGTTTAAACGCCGTAAAATATACACGATAACTTTAATATTCCATTGAAATTAATTAGATAGTAATTATGCAACCAAATCTTTGATATTTGCATTTCATCCTATCATTTTCGAGTAGCCTATTTCACTTTTCGTAAGAGAAACATTCACAAATACTATACCCTATCAACAGTTACACAAAAAAAATCTTGTAGAGTAACTAAAAATCTGTAACAACTGTCATGCGAAATCCAAATCTACACATCTGTCAAGAATATGACAGTTGCATTGCTCTTTCTCAAGACATTTTCGAATGGAAAACTAGTTTATGTACGTATGTATGTATGTGTATATATGTATATATATATATATATATATATATATATATATATATATATATATATATATATATATATATATATATATATATATATCCATATAACCTTTGTCCATGAAAGGTGATGACAGAACAGTTCAGGCTTCAGGTATCTCAGCATATATAACTATATATATATATATATATATATATATATATATATATATATATATATATATATATATATATATATATATATATATATATATATATATATATATATACATATATATAAATATATATATATACATATAGTTATAGTTATATAGACAGATAGATATGTGTGATAATACATGCACATGCCCTCGGATATGCATACATATAGTTAAATTGTTTTCCAGAGAACTCAATAACATGGAGTACTTCCCCCAAGGTAATTAAACGAGATCATGAGATACGAGAGAGGAGATATCAGAAAATGATTTTGGCCGTTATCCTAATGGGGAATTAAAAGGGTGGGAGAGAAACGTACTTATATGTACATACAAATATATATCATTATTGAAATAGAGGAAGGGATGAAGAGAACGTAAAGAGAAACAATACTACGCTGAGCAAGCTATCAAAAACATTTCGGAACGAGGAAGAACAAGACAGTGAATTTACAACACAATTAAGGACGCTACAACAGCATTTATTTGCAATACAGTCGCTTTTAAGTGCCCTTACATTCCTGGACGTTATGTTAAATGAAATGGATATTGCAATCTTTCTTTTAAATGTTTCCTCTCTTTTGAATGAATGTTATTATGAAGATGAAGAGGTCGTAATCAACAAAATGAATTTGGGTACAATGAGTGAAAGATATGGAAATCAAATGTCTTATCTTCAATTAAAAATAATCTTGAGAGCTTTATATATTATGCGGAGAATACAATACCAAGAGCTATACTTCAAACAGCGAAGTCAAATTATAATCAATTTACTTATCATGTCTCTAAGTCAGTGTGAAGTTCGATTTAAAGCCATTATGCTCTTTTCATAGAAATCTACAAGAAAAAAATTGAAAGAAAAATGAACAACAAATGGAAGGAACAGTAAGTTCTTTTCACTTTTATGTGCCGTTAAATAAATTACGACAAAATTCTTGAAAGCAATGTTAAAAGTGTTTAGGAAATAATCAGCCAAAGGTTTTGCTATACCACAACTTTCATTACATTAATAATTAACATAAGACGACTACATAAAGTTCATAGACTTCTCTGCAGAAGTGAAATAGTATTGTTTGGAAGAACATCAAAGTTAAGAAAATGAACAATGCATTGCTACATTACGCGTTCGGACGGACACAAATTCCTCTCTCTCTCTCTCTCTCTCTCTCTCTCTCTCTCTCTCTCTCTCTCTCTCTCTCTCTCTCTCTCTAAAAGTAGAGAAACAGGTATTACCGAGAGAGCATTCTCATGCCTGTTCTGGGAAATATCAACCCCTTCCCTAAATTATGGCGAGGAAAGCAAAATAGAAAAAAAAAAATTAAATAATAGAAATAAGGAATATGAGTTGCTTCTGTCAGGGCAGAGGTTTTTGATTCTCTAAGCCGAGATGGAAATTAAAAGAAATAAATAACAACGCCTAAAGACAAGAAGTGGGGGTGTTGGGGGAACTGGAGGCCAGTTCAGGTCAACAACATACCTCCGAATGAAAGGAAACATCATGCCTCGATATAGACAAAATGAGCAGCGTCACTGTCTCCTCAAACAATAGGGTTCACCTTGCCCTTGCTTCAACAACGAATCACAGAGAGAGAGAGAGAGAGAGAGAGAGAGAGAGAGAGAGAGAGAGAGAGAGAGAGAGAGAGAGAGAGAGAGAGAGAGAGACTGTACCAAGGTTATGTATCCAAAGGAGAACAAAACATCAGGCGAAAGACACCATGGCTGTAAGCTGTAACAAATCAAAAGACTAACCTTGCATCAGTTCAGAATCGGTCTTAAAAGCACTGGTAAGGTTCGCAGATTCAACATGGGGAGGGCTGGTTGCTTCATCACAAAGCAATAGAAAAATGTCAAGATCTATGAGTTCAAAATAAAATTGACACCTTCCATGGAAAAGTCCTATATTGTTGATTAAATTAGCATTGCATATTCCAACAACATGTACTGTATCAGTATATTCTTTGACTGTTAATGAGTTTCCCAAATTTAGCATTAAAATCAAAAGTTGCCATACATCTAACCTAGAAACAAACATCCAATTAGAATTTTGCTCACATAAAATTAGAAACTAGAGAAGCTGAACATGTTACAACTACATTTCATTCTAATCCAGACTCACTAGAAATAAAGTGAGGCAACTATCAACGGAGTTAAACTGACGTTTTCTTGTTCACAACCGTTCCCTTATCTAGTTCAATTGGCTCTAAACGTCTAATATATTCAGAGTAATGGGTAAATTGCATAATGACTTCTTCAGGACCGTTTCCCTTAAGACGCGGATGATTAAAGACAGACACTTAATGGGTCTGCTGACGGCCCCTCAATGGAATCTGACAATGAATACGAAAATATTGCACTTAACATCAAAGCCAGTTATAGTTTTAACTATAATTGGCTTTTAACTATCGTCATTAGCCTCGCTAACCCCAAAACAATACCAATTACCCCTACGGAAAGGAAACCAAGAGGAAGTTTCAGATAAGCAATATCTTGCATGCATGACGAACAATATGGTAAGAAACTAAAATCAAGAGGTAATAATAATGATAATAATAATCAAAGATTACAAATAATACTTTTTTTATATATTTTGCTACAGTATTAATGATAGTTTT
>NC_090745.1:91915774-91918274 GCF_036898095.1 Palaemon carinicauda
ACCCTTTGTTATAATTCATCGATCTCGCTTCTTATGACAAAACACGGGAAACAGTGTTAAATTAGGAAATACCTATTCTCAGCCATCTATAAATATTATCTAAAGCAACTTCTCATTCGTCATCCAACGCTGCATGAAGTGATGCTGTTCGTGAAATATCTTCATTCGTGCATTAGACACATTCAAATAAGATTCCCTTTTGTTTCTCACCCCATAGCCCGCTTGAGTTGCAACTTAATTATAGTCATTCCTTGCTTTTGACTCCATTCCCCTGTCTAGAAATACGCAGTCGTTGCATCTCTCTCTCTCTCTCTCTCTCTCTCTCTCTCTCTCTCTCTCTCTCTCTCTCTCTCTCTCGGGGGGAATTTACTAAGCTCGTTATTGATCGCAGCTCATAGTAATCGTTAGAACGTAATTGCTTCCTATTAATCTCGCAGCCCACTTTTAAATACTCGCCAAAGATCCGGGGGAGAGAGAGAGAGAGAGAGAGAGAGAGAGAGAGAGAGAGAGAGAGAGAGAGAGAGAGAGATTCTTAATAAATTATAACAAAGAAAATTCTACTTTTCCTCTTAATAAATATTATTCCCTCACACCCTTTACTTGTACCACAGATAATAAACTAAATTATGCTTCATGGGCACAATACAAATATACTTCTCTACAACATATACAGTACAACCACCGAATTTCCTTCCGTTGAAACTGGCTTGTGTCCCCTTTTGTGTATTGATTTAAGACACAAAATATCGTTACTGTAATAACGCTGCATACAGATACACGAGATCATGTTGGAGAAATAGCTAAAAGTGAAGTGTTATGAAATCTATATCTAATTTTGACACAATTTAGGTGAGATTTTGTTTTATTTAGTTTTACATGCAATTATCTCTGCTTCATGTATTTAGGTAAGGTCTACTTTAAATGATGCATTCTTCAAATAATGAGATGGGTTTCGAGATCGATATCGAGAAGGTATACAGCGCTTCCTAGACTATAAAAAAAATTTGCACGTCAATATTAGCTTAAATAAAAAATGTGAAATGAAACCTTCAATAGCCACATTAACCGATCAAAATTTGTGTGCATTGTTTGAAAATTGCCCCAAAAGAATTATCGTCTAAAGATGATCAAAATAGCTTTATAAGGGATGAAATAAAAAAGAAGCACCCATTAATATTTCCTATGCTATGCTCGAACACAGACATCAAACTTGGTGGCAAACATCCCATGGTACAGATGGAATCTTTTTTTAAACAAACTTAAAGGATTAAATTAATTCAAGCCATAACACATAAATATTTAGTCGTCGCCGCATGCAACTGATAAATTTAAGCAGAAGAGAGAGAGAGAGAGAGAGAGAGAGAGAGAGAGAGAGAGAGAGAGAGAGAGAGAGAGAGAGAGAGATGTTATAATGTCCACGGTTTAGTTTATCATGAAAGTGCATGTAGCATCTCGAATAATGGCAGCAGAAAAGCCACATTCCTGATGTCTTCCAAAATGTTACTAGTTTCATTCATTAATTAATTATGACATAAAATAAATAGATACTGTTGTAACTATAAAATGGACGCTTAATTATGACAAATTATATAGATATCGTTATAACTATAAAATGGATACATTCACTCACATTCCTGTGAATTATGCTTTGCCATTTTGAAGAGGTATGTACAACATAATTATTTCAACAAATCATTTCCACAGGAAGAAATGTGCTAACCATCTTACGGCGTTACTAGAACATCAATGCCACCATATCCAAGAGGATATAAAACAATTTATCGTTATTCCCAAAATATAAGTAAAAAAGCAAAAACAAGCTTTTCTGAATTACATCCTTGGTTGTACTGCTTTGGAATATTTCCATTTCTAATATTATTTATGAAAACTTAAGAAAATCTTTACTTTTAATAATATTGGTTATGGACATAACCCAGATTTCATTCACGATGATGCACTTTGACGCTTCATACCAAATAGCTTGTACGGCATTAAGACATAATTAAAACATTTTAGAAAGATACTTATAATTCATGAATTTTATGAATGGTATTCTAATGATTTAATCTAAAAGTTCTTCCTGTTTGTTCATTCTTACAAGATCCTTGGAAATTTTAGCAATATTTTCATTAAAAAAATATCTCGTTAAACTCACAGCATTCTACTTCTTCAAAGTAAATCGCCTTAAACACCATCTTTCAAGGTTGTTCTTCGTGGCAACAGGATTTTAATTTTTTTTCCTTCAAATAAATCAAATTAGTTTGTCCACTTGTGTAAGCATCTCATGTGTTCCAAATTTGGAACGTGAAACACCAGTCGTTTCACACGGGTTTTGATTTTCTCTACACTAGATTTATCTTGGTTACATGTAGGAGCCAAAGTCATTTACAACAACTTTTCTGACACTAATAGTGCTATTACTGTAATCATAATTTAAAATAGAATTTGTTTAGCAAGATTTTGAATTTTAGAAGCAATGCATGTATCGTTATTATGGTTA
>NC_090745.1:91930774-91933274 GCF_036898095.1 Palaemon carinicauda
TATACACGACACTTGGGTATAAATAAATAAAACTTGATATGCCTGAGACATTAATTAATCTGCTTGTAATTCGACTGCTTGTAATTTGAAGTCGGGCCATCTCAAAATGAGCGGCCTGCAAATCTAATTCCGCCGGGAAATCTTAATAAAAACAGCAGCAATTCCAGAGAAATTCGAGCTGGAATGGGAACTGGAAGCGAACAGTAGCTGATCCACTGCCGTGACTCGGCAATAATATCTATAGACAGTCATTATATTTAATAAAGAAATCAAATAAACATTGGTGGTTGTTAGTTAACATTGACTTTATTACAGTTATCAAGGATAGTTAAGAGGGCCATAACTTGTCTGTAACTGCCTCGTTAGCATGCCTACCATTCCAGTATCGTATTGGAATGACTTCAATATCCGTTTCAATTAACGGACTTTAATCACGCCAAGTTGATAAAGAAAATGAACTCCCCCAACGCTTCGCTTTTAATCTACATAGACATCCGATCGTTGTATGGAATTTACTAGTTCATATGAAGCACCCAAGGGAAAGAAATTATCACGCAGCAATATCTATGTTTTTGGGCCTTGCTATAGCCCGACCCTACTCCAATTTATACCAAAACTTTCAGGGATTATATTAATTTTTTTTCTGGCCTACTATAAAGGACATTATGAAATAACGACAAATATTTTAATTTCCCTTCTTTCTTTCTTTTTTTTTCTCTCCAACCCCACGTCTCGTTTGTTCATAAAGGAATTGTTTGTCGAAAATTTGGTGTACCTATATAATGCATGGTATATTAAAAATTCAATATATAGAAGTTATCGGCGAATAGCGCGGCTTGGTAGGGCCAGCATGCGTGTTGTTTACATTCCCAATATACACTAACTCCCGAATTTTTCTTTGGCAGCACCCATTCGCTTTTCATTTTCCTTTTCGATAGAAAAAAAAAACAGAAGATAAAACATTTGACTTTTAATTGCGAGATTCCACTCGTAATCTTTTAGAGTCTCTGGTGTGCTATGAAATTAAATTCAATTAATATTTTCCGCTGAAGGGACATTGGAAACATGCCTTTCTCATCACCATTTGCTCAAGCAAAGGCTATTGAAATAAACGCCGTTGCTGCTCTTGGTAGGTACACAAAGGAAAGACGATAATCCTTCCTTGGGTCTACCAGGTATGACATCCATACTCATGTTTACTTCGCAATAACTCCAACAGTAAAATTTAATCGAGAAAAAAATAGAAGTTTTACGCAGCAATGGCGAGTAGTAGCGGCCGCCATTTCCCTAGCGCTTCAGTGTTTTCCCGTCTTCTCACATTTTCCAATATCTTTGCCAGACAAACAATTCTAAAGTATCATTCACTGGACCCATTCCTGGTTGATTTTGTAAAAATTAACACCGTCAAACACTCACAAAGCAAAATAAAAAGGAATTTAAATAGTCCGTGATGAAGGTAGCCATTTCGATATCGGTGTAGAGCGGGACCTCTCACAGGCAAGCGGAGAAGAGAGAAACAGCGGGCGGCGGGGATAGGACTTAGCGGCGGTGATGCCTGAGCCTGACCAGCCCCTTAGCCGCCATCACAACACAGCGTAGTCTACGTGAACTCTTACTTCCTATCGACATATGATTCTCAGTAAATTAAGATTTCCCTCTTATCTTCACTATCCTATCTTCGCTCGGTTTGTGCCTTACTAAAATTCTTAATAAATGTAATCATAAATGAAAGATATACGTCAGGAAAAGGAAAACACCTTTAACCGAAGGTGAACAGAAGTTTGAGTTTAGGTGAAATGTAACAGACATGAGTGGAAAAAAGAATTAAGAAAAAGGGTGACTTAAATCAAGAGCATCAAAGTCAGAGAAGAGTCTTCCATTTTCATATTTTAACCATTATAGAAGACGATGTAGAGCAAAAGGTATAATAAAACACTGCTCTAATCTCCGTTAATGTACTGAAAAAAATTAAATCTAAATTTTCTTGAAGGAAAGATCACCCACATTGCATAAATATTAGTAAGAAAATTGCTAAATTTCTAGAGAAATATACACACATTTACTATAAAGCATAAATAATTTTTCATTCAATATAAATACATCATTGTGCATGAATAAGAAACAAAATACTGCCAGCAAAATTATATATTAAATAATAATGCAGAAAAAAATGTATCACTAATAAACGAAAATCAATGGTGGACTACATCACATGTATCAATAAATCAGATTACCGTGACAATAATAATAAAGATAATATTAAGCATAATAAAAAAAATGAGAAAATTGTCATCAAACGTTTATATTAACAAAAGTTACAATGAGACAAATTATGTTTGTGCAAGTTGTTATGGAATAAAAATATTTCGTATTTATGAAATGACTGACTCGTGTAAAGTAGCCTACCTTAGACATGCACTTTAAAAATTACAAAAACTAAGGTCTTAAAGACTTTTTAAAAATAATAATAATACCGAAATAATACTTATAATAGCAACTA
>NC_090745.1:91938274-91945774 GCF_036898095.1 Palaemon carinicauda
CCCATAATGATAAGCAGTTCCGTAACGCGTGCTATATATATATATATATATATATATATATATATATATATATATATATATATATATATATATATATATATATATATATATATATATGTATACACACACACACACACACATATATATATATATATATATATATATATATATATAAATAGGTTGTAAACATGGGTGATCTTCCGTTACTGGAGGCATCAATGTTCCATCAACAGGCCAGGACATGGAACAAGAGGCATATCTTTAAGATATCCCTAAATAAATAGAGGTTCCCTTCCTTCTTTGTAAAGGACCGTGTCCTGTGGCATGGAAAAGTGCTACTGGGTCCCCCAAAAACCCTTTTGCTATATTATCTTCGAGACACTTGGCAAATGAGTTTTTAATCGGTGATTGAGATTAAAAAACGACGCTCTTGTTTTAGTAAAGCTGTCAGCGTTATCGCTTACTCGTAATGGGGGAGGGGCAAGAGAGAAGAAGAAGCAGTCTTCTCCTTGTTCTGTTTCTTCCCCTACCTCTGCTCTTTCTTTCAGACCACAGCCTTATCAGCTCTACTTATTAGGATGGAAGAATGCTTAGCTGCTGCCCCCTTTTAAGGACGCTTTTAACGGCCAGACACACAGCTGTTAAGCTTGTTTGTGTCATTTCTGAAGGTGGCGCTGATTATTGACAACGTAAAGGAAAGAAAATCGGTGATTCAAAATCGCGTTCCTTTGACGGCCTCTCCTTGTGGACGTCAGGGAGTATCACGGTAAAGGACAAACGAAGTGAAACAAAAGAGAGTGAGATAGGGAAAGAGAGAGAGAGAGAAAGAGGGAGACTTTATAGATCGCATCTTGAGCCCTCTTGCGACCTTCTAAATCTAGTCGTCGAGGAAGTTTCGCAGCATATATTAGGCGTTTTGTTGGGCTGATGGCCATTCCGACTGACTATTGGAGTGTTTAGCAAAATGGATACGTGGCCCTGTGAATGTCTTTCAATTCCTACATCGTTCTTTTCACGGATTTTATGTCGGTTCGGAATCCATGAGTGTTTCTGTCAGGTTGTAAAGCGTTATTTCTTGGAATAATTTTTGTTATACAAGAACGACAGGTGGGAATTGTCACAGAACTCTCCCACCAGAAATATTGAATAATACATTTTGAAATCTATATCTTAAGGTTTAAATTACAAGAGAAAAAAAGCAAGAAAAACAATCATGGTTAAGTGGAAGGCATTTTCAGTAATAATAAAAACTGAATATAGCAATGATAATATGCAGCTAAAAATTAGTCTAAATCTATAGGCATACACACGGTTATCAGACTTATAATACACATAAAACGAAGTTGTTTCCAAATCCTGCATATAGAAATTTCTAGCTAAGAAACTTGACGTTTATATTCGTTTGCACATCACCGTTTCATTAAAAAAAAAAAAAAAATAATTACTTTTATAAACATATACAAACTTGGCCATTGGAAAGCTTTATAACGGAAAAAAAAATTATATACAAATGTCTTCCTTCTAATTATAAAAAAAACTTTTATCATTCCATAGGCCAAAGAAATTATTCATACAAAAATATATACATACATACATATATACACACATACCTACATATATACATAAATATATATACATATATATATGTGTATATATATATATATATATATATATATATATATATATATATATATATACATCTATACTTTTATAAACATATACAAACTTGGCCCTTGGAAAGTTCTATAACGGAAGAAAAAATTATATACAAATGTCTGACTTCTAATTATAAAAAAAAAAAATACTTTCATCATTCCATAGGCAAAAGAAATTGTTCATACACAAACATATACATACATACATACCTACATATATACATAAAAAAAAAATATATATATACATATATATACATATACATCTATACCTATGTGTATACACATATATGCATGTATGTATAAAGATGTGTCTATTTTAACTGACGATTTCCAATATACAGCTTTGTGCATATATGCGTATTTCTTGACATAAGCTTTCAATTTCATAAACATTGTTTTAACAATAACATTTTCAACTTGGCTTTAAGAAGGAATGTGATCATATTAAGGAATAGTTTCTCTAAGAAGCTAATACCATGGAACCTCATGGCGTGTCTCCTAAACAAAATCAAGCTTCCTGCAAAATTCAAAACATATAAATAACCCATTCAGAAGATACAAAATACAAAGAAATTATGCTTTAAATCTGGTAATTTTATTTTCGTATTAGACAACACAGACTACTGTAAAATAAAAATTTTATAAATAAATCAAATCTCATAATCAAAAAGGAGTTATTATGCAATTTAAGCAATTAAAGGAGTACTAACCCTGACAGCTTCCTTTCTCTCCTCTTTTCATCTTCCAAGTTATTTTTGTTCTGAAGAATGACAAAGACAAAAGCCTAACAACAATACAGAATAACAGAAATTAACAGAAAATCTTGTTATTTATGGTATCAAAGTTCTGACAAAGTTTTAACACATAAAGAAAACCATCAACCGACAGCAGTGCCCGATTTTGATATTTAAAGTTCACACACACGCACACGAAAAAAAAAACCCCAAAAAAACCGTGGGGTTTTTAAATAATGATGTAGTTTGAAGTTTACCAATTAACCAGATTCATCGTTCAAATATTTGTGATTATAAGATGTTGAAAGCTACAGTTTCCCAAATAACCCATGTAGATATTTCGTAATATCACATGGGAAACAGAATAAGATTAAAAATGAAAAAAAAAAAAAATATTAGGATCAAATTTTCAGCTTTGTAATATTTCTAGAAAATTCCTATACAACCTTATGCGTTCTTAGTTTTCTAATAAGAATTCATATTCAGAGCTACAGTTTCTGTTATCTAAACATATGTAAAAATTGCTAAGAAAAGAATTTCAGGTTAAAATGCATCTATGGCCTGTAACAGAAGTGGTTTCCTGCATAAACATCTTTCTTCATAACATTTTTATCTATACGACCAACTAAATGAATTCATAATGACCCTGACCGTCTCAACTAAATTCCCTTTATAATCTCAAACCTCATCTGACTTCACACTTTGGACGGATTACACTTCATAACTCTCGGCATAAATGGCATAAGGGGACACATGTGGCACGTGTGAATGTTCGTTTACAAGAAGTCGTCTGCCAAGTCTCACTATGGGAAAATATATATACATATATATATACATATATATATATATATATATATATATATATATATATATATATATATATATATATATATATATATATATATATATATACACGTTTTTTTTTTTAAATTTCACTTCTTTTTATGCTAAATAGGAATTATACACATGCATGAATAAATTCTCGTTGATTCTACTTAAATTTTAATTCCATGTTAAAGGCCATATTTAGATATTTATAAACCAAATAAAAGAGAATGCAATCAGACCAAAAAAATATCGGATCACCTTCATCAGATTATAATAAATTTTCAATTCTTTCTACAGGAGTCCTTGTTCATTTATATAGGTTATGTTTTTCACCCATATTATAACTGCTCCCAACCGAAAGATGAAAACCGTTATTTCTCTATTGGATTTGTTTTGAACCTATTACCCCTAAATATTCGAGAAAAGACAAACACGTAATTTTCAAGATATTCGATGACCATTTTCATAGAGGAGAGAGAGAGTAAATAGGATCCCTTATGAAGGAGATGCCACTATATACTTGCAAAGGTATGATAAACATTTGGTATCTATTTTCAAGAGGAACATTATCTGGGATCCCTTGCGCCAAGTCAATAACTGCCCGGCATCATTTCTCCCCATCCCACATTCTCACCAGTTCCCCCCTACACACCTCCACCCCTTCCACTGCCAAACGCTTGCAATCTGGTATTGATCCGCATTGCAATTCAAAATGTCTATCGCTATTTTTGAGCACCATTCGAATCAACCTTGCAATGCACGGTAATTCTCTGCCCGTCTTCTCAGAGGTTTTATTTATTCTAAAATATTGTCTCTCATGCGATACTTCACTGCTTTACAAAGTATTCACAATATACTGACTGCAATCTTATTAATAATACGGGGTGAAAATCTATACGACCGATAAGTAATCACTCACTCATTTTCGCTTATACTGGCTGCTTTCCTATAACTACCATACACACCAGAACGCGAATGCAAAAATATTTGTGATATATATATATATATATATATATATATATATATATATATATATATATATATATATATATATATATATATATATATATATATATAAATATATATATATATATAACTTATATATATAAATATATACACATATATATATACACATGTATATATATATATATATATATATATATATATATATATATATATATATATATATATATATACTTTATACAGAATATTGTTTGTATGTTCCTAAAGTCAAAACTGACGAAAATTGAAGAAATCAATTAATGTTACCCATGGCTTGTATTGCAACAGAAATTACCACTGGGGGGAACTAGACGAACAGGACTACTTAATTATCTAATATAATCACTGATACAATTATTTTATTAAATGACCGCTACCAGTTTCTTCTTCACTACGGCCATGAACATCATCATCATCCATGCCATTACTGCAGTCATTATTTTCAGACTCATTTTCGTTACGACTGTCATTCTTATCTTTATTAATTATCAGTGTTCTTGATGGTATCATTATAACATCATCATTACCAGCTAAACTCAACCCCCCCTTAATTTCATTAGCGATTCAAGGGGCTGAATCCTTGTAGATACTTTTGATTTCCTTAGACAACTACCCAGAGACTCGCCTCCCAAGACGTCATCTTACCACAAGCAGGAAGACTTTATAGTTTCAAGGTTCATAGCAGGCCTTCGTCAACCTCAACCCCCCTCTTACAACCATCCCCCAAATCCTTATGCCTAACTAAATTACTTCTCCTGGCCCCTACTCCACCCCCCCCCCCCCCTCCTTATTGCGGTTTCTTCATCAATGGACTTTCCTCAACTCTTCACTCCCATGTATGAGACTTTGGTCTGGCCTTCCTCTGCAACCCCCACCCGCGCCCCTCCCTCATCCTCCAAAACTCCCTGCGAGTATTGCGGTTTTACTGGACTCTCTCTCTCTCTCTCTCTCTCTCTCTCTCTCTCTCTCTCTCTCTCTCTCTCTCTCTCTCTCTCTCTCTCTCTCTCTCTCTCTCTCTTCCTTGTACCCTTCGTCTCTTTCATTCCTTGTTCTTGAACACCTCAAAAATTTAAACGGGACCCGACAAATGCTGATGAATTCCTCTTCAGGTGTTCGCGCTTTCTAGATTAATGTGGCCTTATGCCAACATTCTCTTTTGCTTTCAATTTTACAACTGATAAACAAATATGTTCCCCTAACTGCTTTAATCTTACAAACAAACAATGACATGTTCGTTTACACCTCTTTTTCTCTCTGCGACAACTATTGTTCATAATATCTAATTTATCAATTAAATAAAAATACAGATTTACCAAAAGTAATATGGACAGAACATGAAAAGTCGCTTGAAAGTTGTTAATAATGAAGTTTAACAAAATTAACGAAAAATACGCAACAGGAGACAGAAAAAGACTCAATACTAAGAATACTAAGCTTGGATGCAAGACAAGCAGCTTGGATTTTTTTTTTTTCACTTTGCAAGAGAACAAAAGAGAGAAGTATAAATATAAATTCAATTGTTGGCAATACACATAACATTTGAATCTAATTACTAAGATTTCTTATTACCAATTTCGTTGCTTATATGATTGCTGTATTATTATTCGTTCAATTAACATTCAAAACATACGGTCAGAGCTACTTTTGGAATTCAAAATACTCAAGGTTTATTTATAATTTCTGCTGTTATTGATTACATAATCCAATACTGCCATAGTCATAGTACTTTAATATTATTGGACTTGGAAATAAATATATAAAAAAACTCTCCATTAGGCTACCTCCTCAGCCTCTTGCATTACATTGTGAGTTAATTGCCCATTAGTTAACTTCAGCGACGAAGGAAAAATACTCATAGGGGAGACTACGCAGATGCAAATATCTTTACGATAACCACTTGCAAAAGCTGCAACGGGTTTTTCCAGGCTGTTAAAGCTTTCAAGATGGATTTTAAGAGGGCATTTAACAGTGTGCAGCTAAACATTACTTTACCATACCATATTACAATGTGTGCAGGATTATATTTTAGATCTAAATTGATAAAATAAAGTTTGTAAATGGATATACGGAAGATTAATAGCTTGATGTCTTATATGAAGTAAAGAAGTTTAGCACAATAATCTAATACAAGTAACTGAAAGACAAAGCACAGAATATACCTAGCGTTGTTGAAAAAAACATAATAAAGAATATTAAGACCATTTGAAGGTCTATTAAAAAAGGAAGGGAGGATGAACATTCTTAACCACACGTTTCATATTTCATTTAGAGGATAGTTCCTTATTGTTAGGAAAAAATAAAAAATGCTAAATTACTTATAATTTTTTTATTTTTTTATATAATTGTTATCAAAAGACAAAAATCATCGAAGGAATGGTTGTCAGTTTTAATCAGGCTTTCTATTCCATCCAGATTTTTGTTTTGAACATTAATTCCCCATCCACCTTTTGAGGCTAATATCAAGTAAGAATATTCAAAATTTAGATGTGATGGTTTCCGAGTGTACCTACCGGGGTACTCCTCTCACCAGGGTTTTACTACTCCCTCTCTCAATATCAGAGGGACGGGGATAGACCGAGTAGTTATACGTCTGGCAATGCCGCTCATCATGACTGGAAAACTCACACACACACACACAAACAAATACACACACACATTATATATATATATATATATATATATATATATATAAAGCACACCTTTTTCACCTTTAAAAAGGATTTGCAATAGCTGTCATTAGGAATAAGGTTTTCTGGCCATCTGCTTCTTGATACTAAAACATATTAGTAAACATCCACAGATGGGTGAACTGGTATCTACGGATCCTAGCATAACGTAAACTGATGCAGCACCACTTCACTGAAAGCACTTTCCAAGGTTAAGAGGTAGAGTTGCTATAGCCTTATGCTATACTGTAATATATATAATTATATATATATAAATATATATATGTATATATATTTATATATATATATATATATATATATATATATATATATATATATATATATCAATGAAAGTATATGAAAGCAATGCATACTTTAAACGATTACGACTTCATTTCGATACCTAGCGAAAGATGAATGGCACGTATCTTGAAAGGTGATCGTTATTTTGTGTAGGAAATTTTATCCATTTATATATCTCCAGAACAAAGGAGTCACAAAAATCAAAGGAAACTGATAAGAAGACTTTGCCACGAAGTTTGAGAGAGAGAGAGAGAGAGAGAGAGAGAGAGAGAGAGAGAGAGAGAGAGAGAGAGAGAGAGACTAGTTTAATGA
>NC_090745.1:91950774-91963274 GCF_036898095.1 Palaemon carinicauda
AGTAGTAGTAGTAATAATAATAATAATAATGACAGAAGATTTGAATAGAGAAAGTAGATATGAAGGACTGAAAAGGAATACGAGTAAAACTACTATAATGTTCAATGAAAATGCAGAAACAACAAATAATAGTTATGGACGAGCCTCTATAAATTATTAATGAATATACGTACTTAGGACAGACAGTGTTTCTGCAGGACACGAGGCCGAAATTAAAAGTAGGATAAGCATGGGATGGAGAGTATTTGGTAAACAGAGTAGGATTATGAATAATAAAATGCCACATACTCTAAAAAGAAAAGTATTCTATGAGATGGTCCTACCAGTATTAACTTGTGCATCAATAACTTGGAGCCTTACTAAAACCTTAGAACATAAGCTAGTTACAACTCAAAGAGCCATGGAAAAAATAATGATGCGAATAACACTATGAGAAAAAAGGAACAACATGGATACGACAGAAAACTATAGTAGAGGATATTCTAACATGTAAGAAAAAGATATCGAACCTGGGAAAGACATATAATGAGAATAACAGACAATAGATGGGCAATATGAATAACAGAATGGGTCTTCCCTAGGGATTGCAAAACAAGCAGAATGAAGGGAAGACGATGGATTGATGAACTAAGAAAGTTTGCGGGCATGGACTGGCACAGAAAGACCATACACTGACGCAAGTGGAAGGACATTTTTGAGGCCTTTGTTCTGCAGCGGATTAATAACGGCTGATGATATGCAGTATATATATATATATATATATATATATATATATATATATATATATATATATATATATATATATATATATAATAAACTTGTCTACTTCAATTAAGAAAAGAAAATAATAAACTGTAACGTATAATTATGTATTTATAATTGAAAATTATTTAGTCTGAATCCCAAGCTTCTAGACAAATTAAACCTAATTAATTATCCTCATTCAAGAAAATTGCACCACATTACCACAATGCGGGAGCGGAGATTAATCCTTTTCCCTAGTTCAAGGAAAGAGTGAAAAAAAATTGTTTGTTTCATCAATTATATAAACAAAAAAAAAGTTTCCCTAACTCTTTGGCCGGGATGATTTTACGTCACATACAAAATATGAAACCAAACTAATTAAGTTGTTTAGGGTCTTTAAACCGAAGCGATTTCTATAAAATTTGCAAGTTTTCTTTATTACAATAACGGAAACCAAGAATGAACTAAATAAAATCCTCCCACCACGAAAGCACTGTCCTTTCTCATTTTCTACCTCTTTCCTACCAACGACATAAAGTTCGCTAAAAGGTATAATTTACTTCGTATTGCTTATATTTTTGCACAACACGAAATCCTACGTCTCTATACTAGGACGAAGGAGAGCTCATTGTTATTGCAGGATTCTGTTTTTCCTGTACATGAACCGAAATGGTTTTTAGATTTCGCTATGATCTTCCAGAAGTCTTCCTCGTGGCTTACGTCGTTAATCCTAAGGACAATTTACGAAACTCTCCACATTTCTGCAGACAAAGAAAAATTTTAAGACCAAACATAATGCTTACGTCTCTCACTTTCTTGCTAAATAACAAAAAATATAATTCTTCAGTTGACTCATTCTTACAACCATGTTTAAAGTAAAAGCACAAAAACATAGCATTCTAGTTGTAACAAAAATCTTACATGCTCCCCAGCCATTTATTGTACTAAGTTTTTATTTTCTGACAAACCTATCTATACGGAGAATGGCCAACAGGATTCGGTGTGAGGTGATCTTCCTAATCCTCAAAGAGCTCCTCAATACCAAACCCAAATAACTCGTCTCACACAGCACAGAAATACCCCTCTAAATATATATATATATATATATATATATATATATATATATATATATATATATATATATATATATATATATATATAAAACATTGTATTGAATATTCTTCAAAACTATTTCACTAATTTTGAATTTTATTCAGATTAATCATGAACTGAATTGAATGAACTCTTAATATTTTAATTAATCTATTGACGTAATGGTGTTATGATTTACTTGTTTATATTCTTTGAATCTTATTCACACGAAAGAGTGTTATCTTTATATTTAAGGGTTAATTAATACAAAAGAATGGAGGATACGAAACAGCAACATTCGCAGACGAAGGTGAATATAGCTGATGTTGGAAGGCACGAACAGACTCAACTTATACTATTTGGTTTTTATTTTCTTCTTTCGCAGGATGGCTGTGGTCATACACTCATCACGATAAATGTCATAATTTGTTCAAACCTCAATTAGTAAATGTCGCTAGTAATCTTAAATCCTAATTTTGTAAACCCTCCAGTCAAGTAAGGAAAGGGAAACCATGGAATGCTAATATATCAATGGCCTAACCATGTTACCAGTCTTCTGGGATTCCATAAGTTCAATTTAGAATATGTTTTCCACTTCATTGGCGTCATTTATTTCCTCATCCTGCATCAGTACCCTTTTCTTTACCACCCTCGTTCAACCTTCATTACAATTACCATTGTTCCCGACCACACAAATCCATATTACGTAAACTATCCAAAAGCGGTTTCCTGTCCTCCACCAGCCATTCTAAAGCGTGCACTTAGGGTACAGCGTCTCCGAATACAGCAAATGCGATAAACTTCAATCTCTTAATCTCCTCCCACTTTCCTACTACATCCCCCTACCCCAAAAGCTCTATCCAAGTACACGCACACAACCAATTCTCTCCATCCAGCGCTAAAACCCTCCATATACATCCTTTGGATCGCAGACGACATTCCTTATGACAAAAAGGAGAAAGAAAAAAAGTAGAACCAGAGAAAATGAAAAGGAAGGGCGTGCCGGAGATCTTTTTTCATAGCTCTCTCTTTATCAATACGTCTGAATGGGCAAAGAGAGAAAAAGCAGCAAGAAATGAAGAGGATCCTTACAGTAGTCCTCATATGCCCAAACGATGTTCCCCTGGTCTAAACCTCGGGTAGCGAAAACACTATAAACCTCAAAGCTCCGATGCTTCTAGCCAAATTAAACCCATTGATCGGACGCTCTCAGCTAAATTAAACCTCACAATCCGACATTGGCGATGGACGAGTTGACTCCCAACAACAAAACACGATTTAAGAGGCTATAATTCTAATGAGTTGCTTGCTGTGGCCCCCTTCCAACGTTTGGGTGATAACTGGGTTTGTCCTTGTACGTGTAGTCTAGTCACCATGCAACCGTGAGTCAATAAGAACATGTATGCTTGTATTTGTACTTGTGTACATGTATGTAAAGAAAATTCAACTTACACAATTATGAAAGCATGCACGAGAAGTTAAGAGCAATGATACTAATACTTTCAAAAATAAATCAACAATAAATGGATCCCAATATATATATATATATATATATATATATATATATATATATATATGTGTGTGTGTGTGTGTGTATATATATATATAAAATTTATATATATATATATATATATATATATATATATATACACACACACACACACACACATATATATATATATATATATATATATATATATATATATATATATATATATATATATATATATCAGTGGGCGATGGCCAGGCCGTCAACGACCACATTTCCTCAATAATTCTTCTTTTAGATTATTGAATTTTTTATCCTTTACTTTAGTGTTTCAAGTAACCTGTAATTCATATAGTTTACCTGCTTAGTATATACCACAGAATGGTATAGGAGACTAATTACCGTTTAGAGGGTAATTTTAGCATCATCACATGCATCAATTAGAGAAAAGAGCAAATATGAGATATATTTCCTGACACGGATAATTTTATGTGACAATACATACTTACTTTAACTGCGTCAAAATACAATGAATAATTCACTTGCCGAGCCTAGGAATCCTAGAGTTGATATAAGTCGGATGTTTGAGAATAATGAACAAACAAGCATCTGATAGTATACCACCTTTTCTTTCGTCAACGCTAAATCTAAACATACATACACAGCATTAATATAAACATAGGCTACTTTTGCAATTAGCGCTGTGGCTAAGTCTTTACTTATCCACCTAAAAAAAGATGGAAGACAGGAAAAGAAATGTATAAAAACAAAGAGAAAACGAATGGTCTGCAGTCGATGCGACTGTTAACTAGTCTCCTGAAATTAACATTTTAAATGTACGGAAGAACTAAACAAATTGAGATAATTATCAAGTTAACATATGAGTATCTATTCATACAGACATCAATACAAACAGTACAAGCAATTGCAAGATTTCATAGTGTCTCAAATCTAATGAAAACAATTAGAAGCAAAAATAACACACGGAATGGAAAAGTAAAAACTAATTGAAATCTCTTTGCGAAGTGACTTCCTTAAGAGGCACTGAGCCCGTATGAGCAAGTTAACATTGCCATTGCGATAGTGACAGAGAAATGGGCTTACTGAAAGCAAAAGGGAGAGGGCGAGAGAGATAAAGGAGAGAATAACTTTGGAGGGAATACGGTGCAGATGAGAAAGAGGGATAAAAGGAAACCAATGGATGATGATGATGTTTGTGCATCATTTGGTATCTATACGTTAACGCACTTTTACACACATATATCCCTTAGAATTTAAATACACATGTATATAAATATATATACACAAACAATATAATGCACACACATATACTGTATGTATATATATATATATATATATATATATATATATATATATATATATATATATATATATATATATATATATATACGGTATATGTGTGTGTGCGTGGACGCGCATGCATGTATGATATGATTAATATAAAACATTTGCATGCACGGGCACAAAATCCGAATCTTTTAGTTACTCGTTCGGTTGTTTCTGAAAAATAAGTCAAGTTGCTAAAGGCTAAAAGCCTCTCACTCAAACTTCTAATTCGTTCCTTCGAAGCACCCCTTCACTTCAACAATTAAAGGGGAATTATCCCTAACAAACGGTTATTTCGCTATTCAAAGATTAAGGCACCAAACCCCTCCCCTGAATGCAACAATTTCTCCCTTTTCAGGGATCGCACTTAAACCTACACTCACCTTAGGCCCCCCCCCCTTCCTACACTCCTACCCCTACTCTCTCTCTCTCTCTCTCTCTCTCTCTCTCTCTCTCTCTCTCTCTCTCTCTCTCTCTCTCAACCCTGTTACCAAAATGGCGTTTTCCCTTTCCTTCTAGCAATAGTCTCCATAATTGCAATCCCGCAGGTAATTTATTACCGTGATATTTTGCAATGAGTTCAAAATGGCTGACGTTCACTGCAATATTGTTTGGGGGCTATTTCTTTGTTCGCCATCAAGCATATTTCTTGATTTGTCATCCTTCGCAAATGGCTAAGGATGAGAGAGGCGAGAAAAGAGGAAGGGGGGAGAAAGATAATTGGAAAATAGAAATATTCGATATCCTTCCATTAAAGAAGACCACATGGAATAAGTGGGGAATTGGGGTACTGTGTCACATAATCAGGGGACATCAATGATGAGCATAACAAGTACAATTAATGGGAAGGGATTTTGACGCTGTAGTCGTTATTTCACCCTTCTTTTATACCACGATCGCTGCCATCGCCAAACATTATCGCTACCAAAAAGTAAAGTCACACGCATACTTCCTCAGTCAAAACTCACCAAAGCCATTATCATGTAATTCTATTTAATGACAGCGTTACCGACGATAAATGCACACGGCGATCATGGCGCCGATGGTCCATCAAATTATACCTTACACAATTATAGCTTTCTGCCATTCCCACTTTATTGGGATGGAAAGTAAAATAAAATACAAACCTACAACACGGTTTTATAAGGATTGAAATAGGACACCAAAAAGTTAACCATATAACTTTCAATCTAATAAAATGAAAGGAGAAGAAATATAAAGATTACATTCAAAACAACTACAAAGCTGGCTTTATGAAGCACAGACATTCAGAGAAAAAAACTAGAAATAAAACCGAGTCCTAAAAACATCAGTGAACAGCAGCGAAGCCATCCATTCAATATGCTTCATATGACATCGCTAGCAGTCTTCCCCCCCCCCCTCCTCTCTCTCTCTCTCTCTCTCTCTCTCTCTCTCTCTCTCTCTCTCTCTCTCTCTCTCTCTCTCTCAGATAATTCTACAGCTAAGCCTACAACCTTCCCTCTTATTGGAGGCCCTGATATTGCCACTACGGATGGCGGGGCCGTGATCGATGCGGACATATAATGTCCCTGATCAGAGCCATGATTTTTGTTATACCAGGAGAAGTTGCGTGAAAGCTAACAGCAGCAAAGCTGGTCTCTCTTGGTATTACTCCAAGGTTTATCACAACTACTTGTTCTCTATTTTTTTCATCTCTTCTTTAACTCGCCATAGCTTCATAGGTTTTATTACAACAGTCTCTTCAAAGTAATCATATTTTTCAGTAACGTAAATTAAGTGTAAAAATCGTTTACGATCTTACTATATTATATCTCTACATGTGTTACTCATAATCTTAATTGAATGCCAGTAAAATGAAATTATTTCTGTCTATGGCAATAAAAGTCCTTGGATATATATATAGATAGTTTTAATATTTTTGGAGGAAAGGGGATAAAATGTATCTCGAAAGAAGCTAAAGTTCCAAGTGCCGGATGCTGAAGCCTGGAAGTCATTCGGTCCCTCAAAACTGGAAAACTAAAAAGACAATTATATGGGAGCCAACAGTAAATTAAATCGACAACAAACGCTACAGGCAATAACAAAGGCCCCAAGAAGCCAGTTGTTGAGTTCTAAACCCTCCAGGGGCAGCAACGGGCTAAAAAGTTGCATCTATCGTTTTAATCATATACGCTGTTTCCTACTGCTGCCCAGAACTACATCTGTTCCTGTTTTTACTGATAACCATAATTACTTTAAAGCTACAATCACAACTCAGTATTACACTTCATTTCTAATATCCAATCACCCCCTTAGCCCTTCTCCTATTATCCCTACTTCTTCGACACCCTCCACCATCCCGACCCAGAATATCGTCAGCCACTTTTTCTTTCTTTCCTGGAAAAGAGGCAGAATGAAAGGGATGCCATTAACGTGGGGGTGGGCGTCGTCGTTGTCGTCGTAGTAGTAGTAGCAGCAGCAGAAGTAAAGTAGGAGTGGTGGTAGCGATTTACATGTTCTAATATCCACAAATCCTACCGAAGGAAGTATCAGGTTCCAGCGTTCATCCCAAGTCTCAGCCAAGGATTATGAAGGTGGGGCACCTCGGCTACACAACGACGGTTAGTTAAGACTCCGCCATAAATAAACCACTACAGCTTTGGCGCTCAGTCGTAGCTTCTTAACCCGAGAATACTGTGACGCATTAGGATGGGGGGAAAGAGAAGAGGGAGGAAAAACTGAAGGAGGAGGAAGGAGATGGAGACTAAGGGAAGTAAACAGGATGGGTCAGTGAGGGGATCTGCTATGGCCGCCGGGATTGGGAAAGGTTTGAAACGTACCAAGTTGGGACAAAAAGAGAACAAAAAAAATGCAAACTTGCTTATTTTATGTAAGAGAAAACGCAATTAAGTGAAAGAAATTTCGACTGTCGAACAAACATGAACATATGAAGCGAAAACTTTGATTTTCCTCCTTTCCTTTCGTTTGAGTTTTTATATACTGTATACAACAGGTCCTTGGAATTTACCATCACTCAATATCATAGATATTTTTGCCTTTGTATTGATGTTATCATCACCCCCTTTATTTTCGGATCTTGATCATGTCGCTTTGACCCAATATGAAACACCCAAGTTCGTTTTTCAACCTATGGCAACAATCTAAAAATTTGAACAAATAACTTACGAATACGACTTTTCATAATTGGAAGTTTTAACATTGTTCCCCTAAAAATTCTAAAATACATAATTTCTGAAAATCAGTTGATAAGGTCCTATATTTTTACCCCACAAAAACAATTGCTTTGGGATTAATACATTGAATGCTCTCTAGCAATGATTCTAAATAACAAAAACAAGATGTTAATCAAAACGGCTAAAGGTATACGATGATATTCAACTTGCAATAAAAATACTTATCACAGTGTGAATAGCTACCTGAATGTTTTCTCTCCAGTCTTAACTGGGAAATATATAACAGTTGCCATTTCTTACTTCTCGTTATCATTTCAACATTTCGCTGTAAAGTATCTTCCCTGCGTTTGCTAAACAAAAAAAAAAACAAAAAAATTCTTTGGCTAGCTTACATGCTTTCCTTTTTTTATTTCAAATACCATCAGCAACTTCCTCTCTTCCTACCATCTTTTCAATAACCTTATCGCAATTGCTTTTGGCAGAGTAATAATATAAGTCTTTCTTATTAACAGATTTTCGAAATTGATTAATTTTTGGGAACAGTAATAGAACGTCCTAATATAAAATGTTTACCTGTAAGTCATATTGATGTTAAAATTTCAAAATTATAAGAGTTTTATCATAACTAATGCACTGTAAGGGTAGAAGAGACTCTTCAGCTTTGGTAAGCAGCTCTAATAGGAGAAGTACACTCCAAAATCAAACCACTGTTCTCTAGTCTTGGGTAGTGCCATAGCCTCTGTACCATGGCCTTCCACTGTCTTGGCTTAGAGTCCTCTTGCTTGAGGGTACACTCGAGCACCTATTCTATCTTATTTCTCTTCCTCTTATTTTGTTAAAGCTTTTATATGTTAAATATGGAATATTTTTTTCAATTGTTGTTTCTGTTCTTAAAATATTTGATTTACTTCTCTCATTTCCTTGTTTCCTTTCCTCACTGGCTATTTTTCCTATTGGAGCCTCTGGGCTTATAGCATCCTGCTTTTCCAACTTGGGTTGTAGCTTAGCTAATAATAATAATAATAATAATAATAATAATTCAGTGTAACGATTTTTTTTTGGTATCAAAGTCCACATTTCTATTGTCCTCACGTAGTATGTACATATAATTTAAACTACGTTTCCATCTTCACGAGTATGCACTTATGGGAAATACTATGGTCGCCATCATATCTCATAAAACATGATACATACATACATACATATATACATACATACATACATACATACACACACACACACACACACACACATATATATATATATATATATATATATATATATATATATATATATATATATATATATATGGACACAAGGATCTAATTTCACAAATTCCTCAAACATTTTTGGCCAATTGCGATCCTGATTCCCATGCTAGGAATCGCACTCTTTTATGTTGGGACAAAGGTTATCCACAATCTATCGTTAAAGGATTTAAATCCTACAAGTGAAATCGTGGTTTTCCATTTTCTGTTACACCTGGGTGAAGGCTTTATATTAAAGATGCTAAAAAAAATCACTAAACCGTGAAGCGAGGTTATTATAGTAATTACAACTGCAGTAGGCCTACACATATAACGGGCAAAAGGCTAACACATTGATTACACACGCACACACACACACACACACACACACATATATATATATATATATATATATATATATATATATATATATATATATATATATATATATATATATATATATGGTATGTGTATGTATGTGTGTATCAGTCTTTTTGAAAAGCAAGATGACAGCCACGATGGAAAAAGCATGAGAAAGGGAGCATAAAAACGAACGAAAAAAATGGGAGTTACTAGACAATATTGACTATCCTGGGATGGAGGTTTCTTGGTGGAATTGGTGCGCCGGTAACCTATGGGGGGAGGGGTTAGGTGAGCAGAAGTCTGGTTGGTGCTCTGGTTTAAATCGCCATTTTTAATGGCTTTTTGGATAGATTTAATGGTCCGGCGTGATTGGTTTAAACAGGAGTTTTATTTCAAACGGAACTTTCTAAATGAATGTACACATTCAGAGAGGATTTCAGAAAATCATATTCAGAGTGGCTGGAACCTGATTTAGTGTTATTTCCTTCCGTAAGATATATAATTAAGAGACGCTTACAACTTTTAAACTTAAGGATAAATCAGTCGGCAAAACCTGAATATAATGCTGAATACCAAGAAGATACCTTTGGGAGAATAAAACGTTTCGAAAGCGGCTCCTAAATATAGCTATTGACTTGTTCATCGCCGCAGCGATGGGAGTCTAACCATTTGGAGTTGAATTCTCATTAAGGACCATCGATTATTAGGTAACATTAAGTCGAGATGTGCGAAGTAATTGTTTGAGCGGTGGTAATTCAGGTCTAAGAATCGCTTCTGGGGCGCTAAGGAGAACCTGAGAAGCTGTGTAAGTCTGCTTCAACCTTATTGCCGAGCGCTGTTATGAGGGGAAGAAGATAGGAGGGGAGAGACGAAGGTTTAGAGAGTAAATAAGCGGGGAAAAGAGAAGACAATGAAGGATGCTGATAAGAATTAAAAAATGCCAACAAAGTAAGCGATAAAGTTGAAATACAGACGGCAGAAAAATGTACGACACGAAAATTGTGGTTCAAGGAAAACAATAAAAGTAAGCGACAAAAAGACAGGTGAGATACACTGGTGACGTTTCACGGAAAATATACATATGTTTATCTGTCATAAATCACTTTGACACAAGAGAGCATCGCAGATGGCCCAAGTAAAACAGGGAGTTTGTTATTTTTTTTTTTTTCATTTGTTTGCCTCCTGAGATTTTCCAACACATGACTTCAAGTATTTTTATGTGTAAATAATTAAAAAAGAATTATAATCCTATCAATGATTTATGACCCTTTTAAGAAGGAAAATTTATGGTAAACATCACATTATCAATTCATTCGAACACAAAGCTAGAACCACATGAAACTGCTAAAACAGTAGAACACAAGCGAAATCTCATGGATATAAGTTATTATTGCTAGCTAAACTACAACCCTAGTAGAAAAAGCATGGAAAATAGCCTAGAGAAGAGAAGAAATAAATTATATATGACAAGTAATGAATTACGAGAATAAAATATCTCAAGGTCCGTAACAACGTTGAAAGAGATATGTCATATAAACCATATACACAGAGTGAGAGTGATGTCAAACATTCAACATAAAAATATTTGCTACAAGTTTCAACTTCTGAAATTCGGGAGATTCAACTGCTAGATTAGTAGCATCTTTTATGCTTTCTCTTTTCATTTCCTAACATATGATGCTTGAAATCCTCCGAAAGAACGTCACCTTGAAGGTCTTGCAGGGCAACAATGAATGGTAGAGGCAATGGACAAGACACTGTCCTAGAGATCAAGAGACCTACTACATTTACTTAAATACGATTGGTGCCTAAGCCCTCTCCGACCAGCTTAAGACCAAGGACGGTCAGGCAATAGCTGCAGATGGCTAAGCAGGTAGATCTATACACTGTAAGGTCCCTCAAGCACATCTCTCCCCTAGGTCACAGGGACAGAGGTTCTGATTTCTAGTGAAAACTTCCGAAGTTATCCATGAGGTTGCCACAAACACTAACTGGACTATTACTTTCATTCCCAATATCATGATGTTTCTTTCATACATTTAGTAGTGTATTACTAGCCTCTTTCCATTGACCACCATTATTCGTACTGCTACAATAATAATAATAATAATAATAATAATAATAATAATAATATAGTAGTAGGTTGGCCAAGGAACCAGCCACCCGTTTAGTTACTACCGCAAGAAAGTTATTGGGTCCTTTCATTGGCCAGACAGTACTATATAGCATCCCTCTCTTTCGTTATGGGGCATTTTGTCTTTCCCTACACATACACGGAATAGTCTGGCCTATTCTTTCCACATTCTCCTCTGTCCTCATACATCTGACAACACTGAAATTACCAAATAATTCTTCTTCGCTCAAGGGGTTACCTACTGCAATGTGATTGTTCCGTGTTTTTTTCCCCCTCCTGGTAAGGGTACAGCATACTTTAGCTATGGTAAGTAGCTCTTCTAGAAGGACACTAAAATCAAACCATAGTTCTCTAGTTTTGGGTAGTGCCATAGCCTCTGTACCGTGGCCTTCCACTGCCTTTGATTAGAGTTCTCTTGCTTGAATGTACACTCGGGTACACTGTTCCATCTTATTTCTCTTCATCTTGTTTTTTAAGTGTTTATATCTTTTATATGAAAGATCTAATTTCATATTGTTACTGCTCTTAAACCATTTTATTTTGATTGTTTAATACTTCTCATGTAGTTCATTTATTTCCTTGTTTTGGTTCCTTACTGGGCTATTTTCCTTGTTAGAGCCTTTGGGTTTATAGAAAAGCAATAAAATACCTAGCTTTCCTAGCCTCCATTTTTGACAAACCCATGAAAAGGTTCGATGATACGTTGAATTGTATGACTAAACCAAATACTACCAATGATTTTCTTTACTCTTCCCAGATAGGAGCTCCTCATGTAACACTTTAAAGTGCAAAACTTGGAAACCTGCGCAAATATGTCAAACCTGCTTATATCTCGTCATTCCAATTAAAAGTTTACTTACAACAACGCATTATGGTCGTCTATTAGAAATGTTCATGCTTAGCAAATTGTTGGATGGGAGTTCGAGACC
>NC_090745.1:91968274-91993274 GCF_036898095.1 Palaemon carinicauda
CATCATCATGCAATGCGAGGAAAAATTCCTAAACTATTAAAAGCAAGCATTTGATTTTATAAAGAAATTTACCGAATAGTATGTCTTCATTTATCAACAACCTTCCCCCCACCATTTATTTATGATTGTGCACAAACGTTGTTGTTTTTATAATTTTAGGTGGACAAACCTAAGCAAAGTAATAGTCCTGGAGATGGCCTGCGACATTACCTCCAGTATAATAAAGTTAAAACCCTTCCCCTGCTCAAAACTAATTAAAACAACCAACCCTGGACGTTGTCTTATTGATTTTAAGTTCTTCTTTTTCTTCAACAGAGCCTCACTAGACACGACAAATACTGAACTCATACTGTGTCTTCCATATTCCAAATTAGATGCAATTTCTATTAAAGCATATCCAAGGTCATGAGTTCGACTGAATTTGACTATTTTTCCTTTTAAAGTTTTTAAAGACTATCTTAAGAAAGCAAATCAATGTAATTTTAGAGGGAGATAAACACAATTTTAGGAATTTAGCCTTACGTAGCAATCCAATGAGCTTCATCGCTCATGACAACAGAAAACGAGTAATTAAATAAATGGATAAGGAAATTAGTAAACAGACCTTTATATTTGATTAGTTAAAAATACACATTAATTTACTAAGACATATTGGATGCATACATATCTGTGTGTGGACTTACACTGAGGGACAGACTGATTGATATGTAGATAATAAGAAAAAAGACAATCACACACAAATGGACAGACTGATAGATGGATAAATAGATAGATAGATAGATAATAAAAGAAGACAGGCAGATATCAAGATAAATGCAAGGTTATCATATACTGTAGACCACAAAAACCAAATTACCGTGACTGGATAAAGAACGATCAAGATCACTGACGTTCATTTTTTTTTCTTTCGTTTTTCTACCCTGACCTTAAACGATGTATGAATTCTCTTTAAATTACAATCATAACTAACAGAGGGGGACGAGTCATAAATTGCCAGCAGTGATCATATATTTCTCTCACAAAATCACCCTCGTGCACGGTGAACAACATAAAATCATTAATTCCCTTACCATTTAATCATTGCGCTTATTCTTTACAATCAATTGTGATTTGTTTTTCATTATTCCTCTCAAAAAACTACACGCCACGGCAAAAATTATGCATTCGCCAAAATGTATATTCGGTAGCGGAAGTAACGCATCTGCAAAACTTTGTTTCTTAATGTCCTGTATCATCATTCCAAACAATCGTTTTCACATTTCAATCGAAAATGGGTTAAATGACTCGAATGTATGCAAGCTCATTTCAATTTACAGTGTATACATTTCATCACCCGATTTAAAAGGTTTAAAGGTTTAAAGATCGCTCATGAATAGCAGAGGCAAGGGACAGTGACATTGCCCTAGCAATCAGGACAATGCCCTAGAGACTGACCATATATTATATGATCAGCGCCCAAGCCTCCTCTCCACCCAAGCTAGGACCAGGGAGGGCCAGACAGTGGCTGCCGATGACTCAGCAGATAGACCTATAGGCTCCCCCAAACCCCCCAACCTTAGCTCACAAGGATGGTAAGGTTGCAGACACTAATGGCTCTAACGAGACTGAGCGGGACTCGAACCCCCGACTGGCAAACACCAGGCAGAGACGTTACCAATCAGGCCACAGCAACCCCTAACATGAAAGAACCAACAACAATGAAAACTGAAATATATTTACTAAAAGAGATATAGTATTTTGATTTGATGAGAGAGAGAGAGAGAGAGAGAGAGAGAGAGAGAGAGAGAGAGAGAGAGAGAGGAGAGAGAGAGAGAGAGAGAGAGAGTGTGTGTGTGTGTGTGTGTTATTAAGACAAATTAGTCTACACAGAAGCGGCAGCAATTACAGTCAACAGGCAGAAAAATGAGTTGTGAGGGCAATAATCATCAAATGCCAATCATAACATATTTGTTGTTCGCAAATGAGAACGATGTATTTGTTCCAAAATGCATGATATGCAAATATCAATAGTCGGATACAACGCATAACATCTTATTCACCCCAACTATTCTAATGATTTTTTAGTATATTATAACTATGATTTGAAATGTTTTTCTATAAAGGGAAATAAGGGAGCCAAAAAGGATCTCTATCTCTCCCTCTTTTATATATATATATATATATATATATATATATATATATATATATATATATATATATATATATATATATATATATAAATATATATATATATATATATATATATATATATATATAATAAACATATGTAATACATATATGAAAACAAAACTCGAATTTATTTTTCCCTGAAGGAAAGCTCCCAACAATTTCGTTCACGCAAGTTTCAACTAAAATTATATAATAATGTTGATAACGTAAGAATATCTTTAATCATACACTGATGTTAGATTGGATATATACTTCCAATTTCCTTATGATCTCAAAGATGACCTTCATGATATACGGAGAAGGTATTGGACTGCAATCATCAACTGAAAAACGGAAGTGAGGGAGCGGTAATAAAAGGGAACGACACAGTCAGTAAATGGGGATAAAAATATTAAAAGAAAATATAAGAATTTTGAAACAGGTGCTGTATCTGAAATAACAGGGGAAATGAGCGAGAGAGAGAGAGAGAGAGAGAGAGAGAGAGAGAGAGAGAGAGAGAGAGAGAGAGAGAGAGAGAGAGAGAGAGAGCATCTGAAAATGTATGCTTAAGTAGAAATTTCCAATATAACTAATTTCATAAAGTAGTTGGTTTTGATGAAATAGAGTTATATTGAACTACGAATGAAAATAGCATACCATAAGAAAAACCTGTCCAAAACTTTAATAATATCTTTCAAGTTTCCCTTATCAATTATTACCCTTCAATAAGAGATGGAACCACACTGAAGGGAATACATTTGCTAACTTAAGGAGCTCTTGCCAGGATTATTCACATAACCACTGTTTCCCCTTTTTGTAAAGGAATCGTAATAAATGCAAGGAAACGTATACAATAAAGACACTACAGTAAGAAATTGTAGGTTTTTCCACTCTTTCTGCACAACTATCAGAAAAAAAAATTATTCTTGTTATGCAAGAGCGTCAGAAGAAGTCCAATTACAATAGATCAAATTCAACAGAGAAAGATCCCCAAAGGAGCAACATAGTTGCATGCACATTTCTATTATTCCAGAGAAAAAAATTCCTGAAAGCTTGAGGTACTACACCAATGACACACAATGAGCCAATACTGCCACCGTTATAGTACAAAAGCACAGAGGTTATAACGCTATCAACGCAAAAATTGCCTCGCGTACAATACTGAAACAGCGGTAGTCGTTATTGCCATTGTGTAGCTAAAATACCTATGGAAATTGATATCCAACAACGAACATTTTGCATACCACGATAGAGAGAGAAATGAAGTCTATTTACACATTTTGTATCAACGCCCATTCAGACGACACAACACTTTAAATGTCTGGCAATCTCAGCATCCTATAAAATTCATGAAGGGCCGCGGATCTCTATGAGGCAAAAACGATGAATAAATAAATATGACCACACTACATAACTTCGGGTAATATCATACACTAAACCAAAATATTGGATCTCATATTGGCGCTGATGCATAGTTATTTTTGCAGCATATGAGAGAGAGAGAGAGAGAGAGAGAGAGAGAGAGAGAGAGAGAGAGAGAGAGAGAGAGAGAGAGAGAGAGAGAGAGCTTGTATGTTTTCAACTGTGATCTTATCATGCATCATACAGTATGCAGATAGAGGCAAAATATGTTGAAAAGCTACTCGACATGTTGATCCATCAAAGGTTTCCTCATCAACCAATAAGCCAGGCCGACCAAATCAAGGCCTTGGAGTGCAACAAGATCGACAAAAAAGCATAACTGACGTTATGATAAGAAAAATTCTTTATTATGGATTTTAACTTCAGGTTGTAAAGATTTAAAAAAAAAATACACAAGAAAAGACAATTTAATGGCATCGTATCATTGAATATATTCTTTTCAGCAAAAAAGTTTACTCTTGAATGGGTTAACGTCATTGAAAAGCACGTCAGTACTCAGAACAGCAAAGATCTTATATAACTACTGAATAAATGCAAACATTCAAAAGCAAAAATGAAACCTCTCCTCTGCTCTAATAACCTTTGATATTCTTGTACAAAATTCTTATTATAACTTAGTTTGTCATGTTACGTATACAGCTTAATTTATCCATATCTCATAACCTGTTACACGTTTCAATACATCAAAAAGTAACTCTACAATTCACAACCTAATTTCATTAAACCTTTTCGCTTGAGATATATATATATATATATATATATATATATATATATATATATATATATATATATATATATATATATATATATATATATATATATACATATATATAGAGAGATATATATATATGTATAATATATATATATATATATATATATATATATATATATATATATATATATATACATATATATATACCCATGTGCATGAAAATACTAAAACACTAAATATACAAATGGATATACAAGCACAAAACCATACAGGAGACATTATCCTTTTGGGCCGTTCCTTTTTGTTCTAACCTCTCGAACTCTGATTTCCCTGATATTGGACCTCTGTTCAAGGATTAGGCCATAAACCAGTTGATCCAGATTCATGCATGTGTACCTATCAAAGGGAAACATGAATCAGGATCAACTGATTTATAACTTTATCCCCAAACAGAAAACAACTATCGGGATAATCGGAAGGTTACAACGATAAGAAAATGACATAAGAGTTCGGGTGGTGCCTGGTAAAACTCGCATCGAAATGAATCACTGCTTCTTTTATTTAAATATGAATATAGATATGCATATGCTTGCATTCTTGTTACACACGAAAACAATAGTTCATATATATATATATATATATATATATATATATATATATATATATATATATATATATATACACACACACACACACATATATATATATATATATATATATATATATAGGCTATATACATACGTAAATATATATATATATGTATATATATACAGTATATATATATATATATATATATATATATATATATATATATATATATATATATATATATATATATATATATATATATATATATATATATATATACATCTTCCTGAGTGGGGAACTTTAACGTGGTGAAAGGGTTTGCGTATCGCTATGATCAGCAAAACTGTACTAGTTAGGGCCACCCATATTAACTTGGTTTGCTTTAAGCGATCAGACAAAAATCTCTCATTATCACCAACCCGCAATGGCCAGCACGGTGATGAAAACTAGCAAAACCCCACACATGAATTGACATGTCAGAGGCCTCTGTCCTGCAATTGACAGGAAACAGTTCCATTTACATGCATATATATATATATATATATATATATATATATATATATATATATATATATATATATATATATATTTAAACGAAAGAGAGTGGATTACCATAAGAGGGTAAGAATTTAACATGAGGAGGACGTTGGATGTCATGGCATAATGGAAACCCAAGTGAATGGGCAGTGTTCAACTAAAGAAAGCACAAAGAATGACTAGTTGAGAGGTCCCCAAGGATCATACCGACGAAGGAGAAAGTATAAATGCATTGAGCCATGCCTTGTTTGGGTGTAACTAAGTGTGGCCCAAAATATTGTGACCCAGAATGTATAAAAAAGTGATAAGAAATTATCAGAGCCTGAATCCGTACATTGGTGGGTTAAAAGCAAGAATCATGTTTATACTAGATAATTATTTTGTATAAGGAGGCGATTACAAAAAAATGACATAAATGTTAGTTCTGAATGCAGGAACTGTATTAAAATGGATAAAAGTTTGTGTGAATATCCTTAGAAACGTTCTTGATTACTGTGAATGAATTGCTCAAAAGAATATTCAAAAGTTTGAGTAAGAAGCAAAACATTTGATCATTTTTTGTTTAGATTAGGCTGTACAATTGTATATATAAAAGAGTTGCTGAGGAATTTCTTGAGGAGAAGATTGGTTGGACCCATATCTACTTAATTCATGGAAGCATACAGTAAGATTACTTAGAAAGTAGTTTTAGCCTAAGCAGATGGATTCAGTGTAGCTGTGAATGTAATTGACAAGCAAATTTTAGAAAAATAAGAAATTAGGTATAAAAAACAAGGACTCCTAATGATCCTGTGATGATATCAGTTTCAGATATTTTGGTAAACCCTTATTGGAATCGTTTTCCTGACCGATTGAGGGTGCAAAATTAAAGGCTAGTGCCCTTTCATAGAAGAGGGAACTTGACAGTAAATATATCTAATAATAAGATGAAATAACAACAGTACATGTTGAAATAATACAGTGAGTGTATTTTGACTCCATAATTCTTTAATATTACTGTGGATGAGTTTATGCAAGAAGACAGAAAGACCGTTTTATATAAGTTTAAGTTTGAGGTATCAACACCTGGTTTGAGACAGAAGCGACTAATGTTTAGGAATGATAATCTTTGTTGGTTACAGTGAGAAAAGCTACTTACCGTTGAAAGAATTTAAAACTGTGCAAAAGGAGAATATTAAGTGAATGTAAGAAAGAACAAAGATATGAATAGAACGTAGAGCCATGAGGATGATATAATGAATGTTGATATGGATAGTTGAAAAATAGAATAACCGTATTGTTGATTTATATGAGTACATAAGACTAAATGTAATTGATGACGGTAATACGAGAGAAAAATTGAATCAGATAATAGATAAAACTAGAAAGTCAATAAGATCCCTACACTTATTAAGATGAATAGAACTGTCTAAGAAAACATAATTTAGGATGAGTATATGTATGCATGTGTATATATATATATATATATATATATATATATATATATATATATATATATATATATATATATATATATATATATATATACATATATATATATAAGTGTGTGTGTATCTATATATATACATATATATACATATATATACACATATATATACATATATATATACACATATACACACACACACACATATATATATACATATATATACATATATATACACTGTATATGGCATTTATTCCTCTCAAGCCACTCACTGTTAGGAGAAACAGCTTAATATAATATATATATATATATATATATATATATATATATATATATATATATATATATATATTGTATATATATATGATAAATTTTGCCTAATTAACGTGTTTTTCATATTTGAATGGTCAATGTCACTCAAGTATAATGAACTAGAGTTCGAAGCCCGGGCGGACAGATACTATAGTCTTTGAGTGATTTTGCCCGAGGCTCTGATCCCGAGGTTGTTAAGAGAATCCAGACTTTAATGTGTTAATAAATAAGGCTTATTGGAAATATATATATATATATATATATATATATATATATATATATATATATATATATATATATATATATATATACACACGTGAGACTTTCAATCTGTGGGTTCAGCATTTAACCGGCGGTCGCAGCTCGATAGTTTTCAATAGTAAATACAACTTTACAATTGTTGCTTGAGCGCAGAGGGGGATTTGGTGCTGGTCATATCTGTATATGGGTGATTTCGAAGACATTATACGACAGACCTGTACCGCACATGTTTCATACACTTTCCTACAATGTAATGGTTTTCCCTTTACATCTTATCATTCTGTTTTCGCTGCACTGTGTAAGCATGCTAGTTCGTAATTTAGTGTTTGAATTTTTTTGACGTCCTTGCTCGCAAGATCTCGTACATAAACTCGATGTTTGTTTAGTAAAGTTTAGTTGTTTTCACCTGCGCCTCGCCTATGCCGTTCACTTGCTATCTATATTTAAACCATATAAAAATAAATTAAAATAAATTAAAAACAAACATCCTTGCAGAAAGCGTGATTAAACAAGCTCTATCACAGGAGGACACTGGTATCCAAAAAATTGTTCTGTGATGATAGCAAAAGAATGATTAAATGTGCATACATAATTTTCTTGTTAAATCCAACATATAATGCTATCTCAACATGAAGTTCCGAAACCGTTAATGAAAAACCCCAGACACAGAGCTCTTGCTCGCTCGCTCTCCGTTTCTCAGTCCCCCTTAACAATAAAGACTATTTATGGCAGTTATTCCTTACACTACCGCCATTACAGAAACCATTGCAAATATATCAAGAAAAGCGATAAAAAGTTTACTGGAATTTATCTGCCTTGCAGAGGAAGGTCATAAACTCAGACTCGATACTTCAACATTCAGACATCCGGTTTCAGATTTAATTCTCAACGTCCTTTCACTTTTTTTTTCTTTTCTTTTTTAAATTTTTCTCCATCTTCATCATGACAGCGTTGCTTATTGGATATGGTACAGAGGATCGGCTGTGATCTAGAAAAGAAAATCGATACACCTTTGCAACGCTAAGTCTTTACCAAAACAGAATGATCGCCTTGTGTGCCACATGTAAGGAAGTTAATATATAATAATAATAATAATAATAATAATAATAATAATAATAATAATAATAATAATAATAATAATAATCTTTTTTCAGCAAAAGCCACATACAGAGTTGCAATAGGGGTACAGTGATGTTACACTTACGACATCTGCATACAAACAAGGAAGTCAAGATATGCAATAACACCAGTGATTTAAGTACATCATTAGCAGGTTGACCACAGAATTCCAAGGTCAGGAGCGTATGTAATGTTTATTGTAAAAGATAACACCAGACTTAGCTGTGAAAATTACGGTAATGGATAGATGCAGATAAAAAAACAAAATATAGGACCTATATATATATACATATATATATATATATATATATATATATATATATATATATATATATATATATATATATATATATATATATACACACACACACATATATATATATATATATATATATATATATATATATATATATATATATATATATATATATATATATATATATATATATCCTTTCGCGCTTAGGGGGCGAGGAGTAACCATGCCCTAGTGAGAGGGGATACACAGAGAGGTACGCTCGGAAACGACACTCTCCCACAAATTGCCGAACCAGCAGGTTGTAGTTAAGAAAGTGGGAGGGGTGGGGTGGGTTGAATCTGTGTGTGTGCGTATCTATCTAAATGTTTCGACGTAATTTTTGACGGCTCCAGTACACTAGTGTGTGTTCATGTATGTATGTATGTATATATATCCGTTTCTAGTCCATTGCAGGACAAAAGCCTCAGCCATTTTTTATTCATGACTGGGGTTTGGCCAGTTTTCATTATAATGATAGCCAGTGCGATTTGGCAATGGTGGGAAATTTTCGTCTGATCGCTAATAGCAAACTAACCTAGTATGAGTGTCCCTGAATAGTACAGCTTTGCTGATCTTGCCATATGCAACCCCTTTTATCACTTTAAATTATCGCCACTTAGAAAGATGTATGTATGTATGTATTTATGTAGGTTATATATATATATATATATATATATATATATATATATATATATATATATATATATATATATATAGCGTGTGTGCGTACGTATGTGTGATGGTTAGATGAGGGAGGAGGTGCGTCATAGAAAACTTGAAGCAAGAAATATAACATTATGCATGAAAAACTATCGGCAAAGATGGTTTACATGGAGGAATTATTGAGTTCAATCTCCGTTTTTTATATGAAAAGTGGATGTTGAATATTAATAAAAGAAAAAGGGTTTAATTGTTCAGATGAACAGATTAAGAAACAACTATTTTTAAGACTTGTTTGCATATCCGAAAGCAGAGTTCTAAGAATCAAGATTAAATTTCCGTAAAGTAGTCTCACATCCTTGTTTAAAATTAAAGGTATATTTAAATCTTTTCAAATTATACAAAAAAATTTCAAAATAATTTACGTCATTTGAGAGCTGTACAGTAGTTGCAAGAGAAAATTTCAAAACCGAAAGAAGAGTAGAAGAAAGAGGTGAAAGAAGGAGAGTACGACAATGTTATTTTCTTCTTGCTCTAAGAGATATGATGTCTCTAATCGCCTTCGTCGTATTCAGCTTCCAATAAGAAAAAAGAAGGATAATTCCCTTGGAGAATGACAGGACGCGACTAGGAATGGATAAAAGACACCTTCGATCATTGCATAATCGTTTTTAAATCGCCTTCAAAAGAACTGTTATGATATCTTCAATCAAGAATTGTCACCATGAATTCATTCAATCTCTTATCAGATAAAGACTGCTTTCAGGAACTCGCCAGAAGTTGAAGGGGATGTCTCTAACCGAGTTTCTACCACCGCATCATCAAACTATAAATGCTTGAACTTTTTAGACTTGGTGTAATTCCTTATCGGAGAGGTAATTAGGAGAATGACATTTGGGAATATGCAGGTGAAGAAGTCGAATATTAAAATCATTAATCTTTGGTATACATGAACATAAGAATATATTATGGTATCTCTAACCACCGGGGGGGGGGGTAATTAATATCATCAATAAAGAGGACACAAATACAATTAGAGCGTTGGGAGACCGCAAATCTGACCACAAGGCTGAGCAGTCCACTGTCCCCTCTCAATAAGGTCCCATTTATAGATATTCACCCCTATCAAAATCAACCTTTTTGCTGTCAGTCCCAAAGGTAACCTTTGATTGAATTTTGTGAAAATTGAGAAATGCATATATGCTTCATCCTTACAACAAACAGGAAAACCATCAAACACACCAGACCAGAAATATACCTTTCTTAGCAGTTATAATACTACAGGTATGTTACACATACAATATATTCACACCCTGACGATTATTAAATATGAACTGACCATTCCACAAGGAAATTTGAGTGCATCTTCATGTAAACATACAAATATGTATGTTTGAAAAAGTAGACATAAACACGTACTCAAATGACACCAATTTTAGTTACTGATATATCGAAATATTTTATAGAATTTGCGACAAAATTATAATCAAATGTTACATAGTAATAAAAAGTAGGGATTTAAATTGTAATGTACTTCCTTTCATTATGCCATATGTTAACAAAACATTACACAAGGAGGGTCACAATAAATCGATGACTAAAATTTCATGTTAAGGATACGGAATTCCACAAAAAACATATGCATATAGTGATTCTAAAATCAACTAAAGATACATAAGGGCTACAAGTATGGTATATACGTTATTATTTCTATGAAGAAATAGTTACTAAATCTACATGTTGTTTTTAGTGCTCTGAAGGCTTATGTATCTGCAATAAGTAGAAGGGATAAGGGGTAGGTAATACCCTGACTGCTGATTATTTACCAAGTAGACTCAAGTAGCTTCACTTAAAGCTAACTCATACAATCGATAAGATCATGTTATCATGAAAATCTAAGTAAATTGAAAAGACAATGCTTGATTTCTATAATGCAAAATACCTAAGTAACTGTACAGGTAATCAAAAGAAGCCACAATAACAATCTCAACCCACGCTCCTAGCAGAACTTGAACATAAGATCCATTCGTACGAATTGGAGATATTCAGCTTTCTGGAAATGCATACACTACGTACAGGACAAACTGGATTTTCATAACTATTAGAACCTGTATTCAATAGACCTTAATTAGAACACTGTAGGCAAACAAAGCCTCTAGGAAAATTCAAAATTCCAAAAACGGCGCATATACAGTAGTTACGGATAGAGTTAAATAGGCTAAGAGGCCTGAGATTCGGGAAAAGGCTCTAATTACCCAGAGGAAAGGCTTGTACTAATACTTTTATTTTCGTACCAAACAAGAATACATTCGCGGAATAAACGACAGTAATTGTTCAGGGAATGGTTTTGAATTTAGAGGAACAAACTCCTTGTAAATGCTATGCTATCGATTTATTTTGGATGCGTTTAAAACTAGGAAATTATACATGTAGTTAGAATTAACCGGAAAACCATAACCAAAACCCTGAACTATTTCCATGTATTCCTTTATACCTTTTAAAATCAACTAATTCATAAATGAATCTTTCATTCCTAAAGTAAAATAAGTTTTTTGCTTTGTTTTAATTTTCAAATAGAAATTGTCTATTTATCCCCACAATAATTGATAAATAAAACTTGAATACTCGAATGTAAGTTCATCTCCAAACACCTTGATTTAGTTGAGAGGGGAGTTCAGATTTCAGCAGCCAAAGATGTATTACCGACGTGGTAAGGTTGTTTTATGTTCTTATTTAATGTAATTTACTAAATGTGATGTATATATATATATTATATATATACATACATATATATATATATATATATATACACACATATATATATGCATATATAAATAGTTTATCATCCTCAGACGTTGCTAGTCTACTGGAGAAAAAAGGCCTCACATAAGTCCTTCAACTCCTTGTTTATGATCTTTCTATCGTCTTCCGTTCCTTCCACCGCTTCTTTTGCAATTACTAAGGATCCATTCTGTTATCCGTAATGTCCATCTATAATCTGTCATTCTCATATACTAGTATACGCGCCCGTCAAAAGTGACGGCTAAATATTTAGATAAATATCCATACACATATTCCACCCTTCCCACCACCTACCCCTTTCCTAAGTACAACCAGTTAGTTGTGGTTTACAAATTTACTTATCGGGGTAGCCCCCTCTAACCAGGGTATTACTACTTCCCCTCCTCTGTACCATAGGCACGGGGAGAAACCGAGTACTTATACATCTGACAATATCGCTCAGCGTGACCGGAAAGAAAGATACACACACTTATAAATTCATATATATATATATATATATATATATATATATATATATATATATATACATACATACATACATACATATATATATATATATATATATATATATATATATACACACACACATATATATATATATATATATATATATATATATACATAGATAGATAGATAGATATATATGGATAGACAGACTCTTGCTCTTCATTATATAGGGGAGAATTTCTATCATGCAATTGTACAAACGGATCTGTGCATTCTGGGAGCATTATATTCATGCAGAAACTTATCTTTAATATGATATCAGAGACCGTTAAAATTTTATCAAATGCTTTATCATCCCATCCGATAATTTTGGAAACTATATCCCCTTTCAATTATACAGGCTTTAATCAACACTTGACTCAAAATATGGATATCGGGTACGTTTTAATAATATTTATCATCAATATATCTCACTGGTGTGATCAGAATAGCTAAATGTCCTCACTCTCCCTCAATAACAAAACTACGAGAGAAGAAACTGTATTTCAGTGATCAATGCCAGCGTTGTTCACTCCTCAAAGGCACCCTTTCACAAGCAGAGTCAGTCTGGGTCAGCACACATGGTGGCACTGACACATGGAGGAAATCGTAGCATTCGATTCCAACGAATCGTTATAATTCAAAGCTATGATGTCTAGCGATAAGGAGAAAAAAATTCTAAATATCTCTTGTTTATTAGCTTACTGCGTGTATCATATAAGATACTCATATACTGAATTGATACAACTACTAGGCGTTACTCTGTCTTGACAACAGAGCTCCTTCAAACCACAGTCTAACCCGTGTTAGCAAGCACGGTAGCACTGAGCCATGGAAAGGGAATGGCCTTCGATTATCACCGGTCGTCAGAGTTCAAAGCAATGCTTGCGTCACCAAGATAACTGAAGAAAACAAAAAACAGTGCTTTTTTATATACATTTCTGGTAGACTACCTTTTTGTTTTGGGTGTTTCTTTCTTCCAATTCAGCAATGGTACTTTTGGAGCCAAAATGTAAGATATCCACACTTATTTATCTTTAAAATTATGATGACACAATTCAAAACCAAGACGCCTTTAAACACAACTTTTTTTAAGGACTTAACATAACCACAAAAAGGATATAACATGATATTGCAATAGCTGAATATTCAAGAAGAATAAGAAAAGATCTGGTGGGTGAAACAATGGATCACAACTCAGCATCCACCCCCGTGTTAGTGACTTTATATGTGAGCAAGCGTGCGTGAACGCACGAATCCTTAAGTGATGTATCAAGTAATCCACTTTTAAAAACGTGACCAAATACATCTCTCTCTCTCTCTCTCTCTCTCTCTCTCTCTCTCTCTCTCTCTCTCTCTCTCTCTCTCTCTCTCTCTCTCTCTGTGATTGGGTCTCATGTGTTTAGTCTAACCGAAAAGTAGTAGTATACCAGAGAAAAGATTTTAAACCTTTTTTAAAGGGGACAATCTCCCAGAACCTTTCCATCCCCATGTTCTTAGTTGGAATCGGAGTAAATAAGTTGGATAAATTCAATTTTGTGGTGCAACGCTGATATCTGGAACGATAAATTTTACAGATGCATCTGCGTGGTAATATCTAAACGTATCATTCTGTACCTTAAGGAAGTTGAAGATAAAAAACGAACAAAGAGGTCAACACCACACTGATGAAAATAGCTTATTCCCTAGTCTATCAGACATTTACTGATAACGCAAACAAAGCTAGACATAATGAGAAAAAGGAGCTTGATTTGCCTCTATGTATGTGTAAGTGGATAAAAAGATTCTTGGGCAACGAACGTTGTATATAAGAATAATAACAATAATAATAATAATAATAACAATAATAATAATAATAATAACAATAATAATAATAATAATAATAATAACAATAATAATAATAATGATGATAAATACATATAGCAAACAAATGCAGCCGTTTCTAGCCCAATGCAGGACAAAGGCCTCAGACATGTTCATTCATCTCTGGGGTTTGGCCAATTTTGGCCAGTGTTGATTGGTGATGGTGGGAGATTTTTGTCTGATCGCTAAAAGCCCTCATTTTGTAGGGGTGGCCCTGACTGGGACAGTTTTGCTGATCATGGCGATACACTAACCCTTTCACCACTTTAAGGTATCCCCACTCAGAGAGGGATACTCACACACACACACACACACACACACACACACACACACACACACACATATATATATATATATATATATATATATATATATATATATATATATATATATATATATACATATATCAAAAAGCTTTTTCCCCTAAACCAGGCGAGGGTGTTTCAAAAGCAAAACTAATTCAATAAAATGACTTTTGCCTAATTCAAAAGACTATGATTTCTTTACAGGCAAGAGAACGTTGCTAGAAGATGATATAAAAAAAAATAATATTCAAGTATTTGGAATGAAATTAATCTAATAATCATTACTTTTGATAATCTAAAAGACTAATTCCCCTTTGAATCGAATAACAGATGTGTCCACACTACGGTTTGTTTACACTATCTTCACAACATTTCCAACAAGTATAACACATTTCTGAGTATTGCTGAGGCTACATATTGAGGTAAAACACTTTAAAGCTGTCAGTGAGATCTCGCCTTACATGCAAAAACGTCTGATCAGAAAGCCGAGGTCTGACGAATCCTTGTAGTCAACGATCTAAGCATAAACTAAATTTAGGTCTAAAGTTTCTTTTATATATATATACATATATATATATATATATATATATATATATATATATATATATATATAGATAGATAGATAGATAGAAAGATCGATAGATAGATAGATAGATAGACAGACAGTTGGATAGATAAATAGATATATACAATGAAATATGACTTTTCCTTCAGTAGCGGGTACTCCACCCATGACTCCGAAGAGTACAGCCTTCCAGTTTCTCAGTAAATGTTATGTTACTCCTTGACCGGTAACCCTGAAGTATATTTATAGTACGGTGAACTGGTAACCGGTAGCCTAAGCCAATGACAAATCCCGGATGTAACAAACGTGAGCCAAGAACCGAGTCAACCACAGACTTTTATATATATATATATATATATATATATATATATATATATATATATATATATATATATATATATATACATATATATACATATATATAGACAAACATATATATACATATATATATATTATATATATATAATATATATATATATATATATATATATATATATATATATATATATATGTATATATATATATATATATATATATATATATATATATATATATCAAGACAGAGAGGCTATCTATGTATGTGTGCGTTTATGCGTGAGCTTCTTGTGTATTTAATGAAAGGAAAAGTGAAGGACCATGGATGAGAAATAAAAAGATGGCCATAAAGCAAGCCAACACCTACAAACACAGACAAAATGTCCAAGCGCGGCCCCACTCAGGAGCAACAGACAGATAGCTTGCCCAGAAGACATCCCACAGAAAGAAAAGGGTGTTGCCGGAGGGAGGTATTAAAGTGATGTTACTGTCGCGGACCCTCAACAAAAAGGAATTTGTTTTGTCCTTCAGTATTTGTGTCTAAGAGAAGAGCCATAAAAGGAAAATGTGGGTTATATGTTCGCTTCGTACATTTAGTCCTCGTCATATATTGCCAAATACACAACAACAGGATTCTTCTTTTCATTTTCAACTGCATTTATTTCGTAAACTCACAATGGGGAGCCGGACGCTTGAATAGGATTGTGCTTCTCTTGGGCGCGTTAAGCATTCTGCCATCACTCGGAGAATACAGACCTGTTTATTATTTGAAAAACATGGCTGTACCTCCACCTATTATTATCAAGGAAGGACCTGACCACTAGCACCCTTTATTTATAGAACTCCTCGAATATAAACATCTTTCTTTCGTCTAATCTTTATAGTCTTATAAGACAACATGAACAGTTCTTGACGATTACATATTCAGCCACGTTTGTACATGAGGTATACTGAGTGTTACCCATCGGAAAAATTCGTCGCGACAATTCTTAAACTTCTGCCTTAGAGATGACAAAACAGAATCATGAATATTCCCGCCCATCCGTGACATATTGGTCGGTTACTAGCGCCTTAAATTTTCTTGAACGGTTCTCAGCACGCAAATTCCGAACAATGGTCTCTATAATGAACGACTCAATGTATTTGACAATACAAAAACAATAGCATGTTCTGCAGCCATAAGCAGGAAGGAAGAGAGAGGGGGTGGAGCAAGGAGGTCCCTTATTAGTCGACACTCTTACACTCAAGGTAACACTTGCTAAATGTCTGCCCTCATGCACACAAGGACAAACTTCTCTAGTAGTACAACTACATCTCCTTATTCTGAGAGAGAGAGAGAGAGAGAGAGAGAGAGAGAGAGAGAGAGAGAGAGAGAGAGAGAGAGAGAGAGAGAGAGAGAGAGAGAGCACGCAGCCCCTACACTTAACCCAAACACACTGTGCAATAGATGATTTGTTCTTTCAGTTCTTTCCTCTCCCTACTGAAGACAAAAATCGTCGGTGCATCTCATATAAGTTGTTCGTTTGTCCGAAAAGGACAATGCCAGTTTTATATAAGTTTGATGATTTATATCTTGCAAATCTTGAATTTAATTTTTAATCGCTAAATTGTACAAGATCAGTTTAAAAAAATGAATTGAATTGTACAACTAAAATTCGTATAAAGAACTTTTAGCAATATAGTTGATGTTTGTAGAAGGAGATATACTTGACTCAAAACGCACAGTTAATCTTTCTTAAGTCTAATCACTTGCAACATGAGCGCCTTCACAGAGATGTAAATCCCATGAAACTCTAGGAGACCATCAATCGTGAAAACTGCGATACAGTAACTCAGATATCTGTTCATGCGCTACGCAGTATCTCTCCCTCTATATCTATCAGTCTATCTATCTGCATCAGCATCAGAATGAAACTTCAAAGTAAGAAAGAAATAAACCTTTATGAACGAAATCACGTGTCGGGAAAATAGCAAGGGAAAGCAACTTGAATAGGTCTGTTTGGTCAGCGAGTTTCAGATCCATCCCATTCTAGAGATTCGTAAAAATCGGAAGTATAATAATAAAAAATAAAAAACATGTAACAGTCAATTTATTTAAATACCAAGCTTTAATCTGAGATCTCGTAGGGATACGGACGATATGCAAAACTAAAAAACGAGACATGTTCACAGGAGACCTGACCTTCTGATAACCAACAAATAAAAGAGAAAAAATACCCCATGTTCTTACGCTACTCCAAAAGTAAACAAGTTGAAAAAGAACAGACATTTCATGGATGGCGAATAATAATTGGGAGAAGCCAAGAAGGAAATTGACTCGTATTGAAAGGTTCGAAATGAGTGAAAGAGAAGAATGCAAAAAAAAGGAGTTTATGCCGTAATCGTAATTATGCTGGTAAACACTTAGGATGAGTAGGAGGAGGAGGGGGAACTGCTAGGGTAGGAGGAGGAGGGATAAGGAATGGATATAGAAAGCGGATATTGGGTACAGATAGTCAGCGGATAATAGATGAACATAGAAAACGGATATTGGGCGAATATAGAAAATCTATAACGAATCAAAAGCAGATTGTGAAGGCGAATATTGGTTAAAAATTATGAATTGCTAACAGATAAAAGCAATTCACACTGAATTCAGGACCTGTAGCCCACACATGTCGTAAACATGCATAGTGACTTGAGAGAGAGAGAGAGAGAGAGAGAGAGAGAGAGAGAGAGAGAGAGAGAGAGAGAGAGAGAGAGAGAGAGATTAGGGAGTGGTGATGAGGATACTGGCTGAGAGACAAATATTCTCTTGTAAAAATAGCACCAAGCAAAACTGAAAGAAAAGTTGAAATGACAGTAAATAAAACTAATTCATAACGAATATCCAATCTCAGTGTTCACTGTTTTATAAACAAAACTTCCCAAAAATCAGTAATCATCATGCATTTCGTTCTATTTGTTATCAGTAGCAATACTAACCAGTATTGGGAAGTATTTGCCCACCTGCAACATGATTTTCTTCAGTACATAAGCCACTCTGATACCTTATTGAAAAAGCAATTCCTGGCCAAAATTTGGAATATTTACTCTCTGCCTTACATAAGAAATATTAGAAGAATATCTAAATAAAATTCTCGTAGAAGATAAAGCGATAACGGGCTTCATATAAAAGGCAGTGCCAGTTAAATAACATCGTGAGACCCCCAAAGGTATTTTGAATATGTTTTATTACCAAGAAAATTAACTAATAATGAGTATTCTAAAAAGATTTTCAGAAATCGTCACATAAAAAATAAAAAAATAACAAATTTCTTACAAAGACCTGAGAGGTTACCTCCATTAGCTGCACAGTATAAAGGGATCAAGGCAAAATAACAGATCACGTCAAAGTTATATACATGGTTATAACGTTTCCCTTGAGTTATTTCAGCATCTTTAAAAATTGTGTGTGTGTATATATATATATATATATATATATATATATATATATATATATATATATATATATATATATAGAGAGAGAGAGAGAGAGAGAGAGAGAGAGAGAGAGAGAGAGAGAGAGAGAGAGAGAGAGAGAGAGAATTCATGTGCTCCATATTTTGATACTTGAACACGTGATATGAATGTTTCATCTAATGGCAATAAAATACTGAACAATCTTCACGAGAAATAGGTGTGCTTCTAGAAAAAAAAACTTATAAATTTAAATGCATTGAGCCCCAGAGATATAAATACCTAAAGGTAGGTCTACTCATCAACTTTGTTTGTCATTCATCACTTTATCATTATTTCATTGACAAAGGAAATCGACTGTTATGATATCACTGGCGATGAAAAACAGCAAAAACTGAGGGCAATGACAAAGTCATGGAATGTCCAAGAGAAATTTCGGAGAGAACACCAAAGTTCTCTCTCTCTCTCTCTCTCTCTCTCTCTCTCTCTCTCTCTCTCTCTCTCTCTCTCTCTCTCTCTCTCTCTCATTTCAAATGCAGCATGGATAAAAACTGCAGTCTTTCTTCAGTCACAAAAATGGCATATGGTTGAATATACAGGTATCAATTGCAAGATGTTACTTTTGCTTTGGAGCAAGGTAACCAAAAGTTGATATTTCAAAGTAAAGTATTAACTTTAAACACTATTATAAAAAGCGGAATAATAAAATAATTTCTTAAAAAAGGCTATCAAAAAAATTATTCGAAAGAATGATAACAGGAGAGATAGGCCTTTAGTACCATAATGCCAAATGAAAAAGACCTCTAGGGATATCAGCAATGATGGCATCCTTCCAGATTCAGGAGTTTTGAGGTCATAAGAGATAAAAACATTCTCAAATCAGGAAAGGGAATCATACCCACACACACACCCACACACACACACACACATACTATCCGCTGATCTCAACCACAAGAAAGGAATTTTTATCGAAGTAACAATTAGAAATCATGAATCCTATGTCGTACCTATTTATTCCCGTGTTTAGCATGTTTCTTCTGAATTTAGGCGAATGGGTCGAGAAAAAAAAATAAAAGGAAGTGTCAAGATCATGGCATTTGCGTAAGATAACTTCCACATTGTATATTATTACTTGATAATTGCTAAATGTATTCATGGATTGATTTTCGTCAAAATTCTTGATCATTCTTCCAATCACTTTACTCTGCCACTTAATATGAGAGAAAAAGAAGAGGTGACGTGTGGAAAATGGCAGTCACCTTCAGAGTATGACAAGCCTAAATACAAAGTAATTAATTTACACATCGAATCTGCATATAAACGATGGCCTTGCACGAGATACTCCCTACATCTCTCGTACATAATTACAACCATTATATTTATAATGTAATTTCCCTGGAGTTAGCGGAACTCCGTGAAGAATTTTGATTATCTAATGTAATCAGTTATCGAATTATGAAATAACTGGAGTTCTTTCAATTGAAGTTACTTTGGTCCAGTTACTTCCGTTGCCTCTGCAGTCTCTTCTTTACGATATTTTAATTTTGTTTTACTGAAATGCCTATCCACCGCATATGTTTTCATAAATATGTCCAATTACAGGCTAATCCAAGAATCAACGGCAGATTCTTCATCTATTGAAAAATGAAGAAAATTACTATAAATCACATAAAAGGTATTTCTATAGAAAGCCCTATGGACTTCCATAGAATATCCAAGTTTAGCTAATAATGCACAATAAATTCATATACGGCAGTATTTCAAAGTTCTCTATATCCTAGAACGATTACAGACCATTACAGCCCATAAATAACGCATTTGTGTGTTTTACGACACACAAAATAATTCATCAGTTACATTCGTGCTAATTCATTTACAGCCCAACTATATAAAAATTCAATGGCCATTCACATAACAAAGTGATATTTACGGCCTCTTAATTCATAGCAGAACCCATAAAGTATCCCACCGTGACCAAGCGCTCGAGTTATTGACTACAATTCATTCCGAAGCCGCTGGGTTTATTTCCAATAGTTCACTGGAAGGGAAATAGGTTGTCTACCCCTCCCCCTCTCTTTCAATTTAAAAGCACAGGGTATTCCCTGCTCTGCCATTTCCCCTGTCGTAATACATGCACAATTTTTAAAAACCTCACCAATCATAACTCCATTTGTCTATTTCAGGATGACACAGCTTTCTTAACTTCCCTTTCCCTACTCCACCTCAGTTCTGATCCCAGACCAAACCCCCTCAACCACGACATGAACCTTTTTTGGCCGCGATCTTTTGTGGCACCATTCCAGTTCACAGAGTTCCATTTTTCTTTAGACTCCATGGAACCGGTAACCTCGCATAAATTATACAAGTGTTTCATTCTATTCAGGTAAAGAGAATTACCCATGTGTACGTGTAGGTGCATACATTCCAGCGAATAGGTAAATATGTCAATTTACAGAAATACAAATAATTCAAGGAAACCAATAGTACTTTTCCTAAGAAATACGTAATCTGTTAAAATACATACTTAGGTAGGGGTACGAACTCCCTGTGTAGGTAGTAGGTTGGCCAGGGCACCAGCCAGCCGTTGAGATACTACCACTAGAGTCATTTGGTCCTTTGATAGGCCAGACAGTCCTACATTGGATCCTTCTCACTGGTTACGGCTAATTTTCCCTTTGCCTACACATACATAGAATAGTCTGGCTTATTCTTTACATATTCTCCTCTCTCCTCATACACCTGACAACGCAGATTACCAAAGAGTTCTTCGTCGCTCACGGGGTTAAAACACTGCACTGTAAATGGTCAGTAGCTATTTTCTTCTTCGTAAGTGTAGAAGAGACTATTTAGCTATGGTAAGCATTTCTTCTACGAGAAGGACGCTCAAAAATCAAACTATTGTTCTCTAGTTTTGGGCAGTGCCATATCCTCTGTACCACTATCTTGGGGTGGAGTTCTCTTGCTTGAGGGTACACTCGGGCACACTATTATACGTTATTTCTCTTCTTCTTGTTTTTTTGACATCTTAATAGCTTATATATGAAAGAAATATTTTAGTATTGTTACCGTTCTTAAAATATCTTATTTGAATTGTTAATTACTTTTCTTGCAGTTTATCTATTTCCATGATTTCTTTCCTCACTGGGCTATTTTGCCTGTTGGAGCCCTTGGGGTTATAGCATCTTGCTTTTCCAACTACGGTTGTGGCTTAGTAAGTAATAATAATAATAATAATAATAATAATAATAATAATAAATAATACTAATAATAATAATAATAATAATAATAATAAGAAGAAGAAGAAGAAGAAGAAGAAGAAGAAGAAGAAGAAAAAAAATAAAATACAACACGACATAAATTACTCAAGGAAGGACATTTATCATAATATTAATGTTAAGAATACTTTCAACTTGAAAAATTAATTTGAATATTTTAAAAATAGAATTTGATAAAAGATTAGGAATCAAACAACGAAACTCATTAATAAACAAATAAATCTAGAAATTCTTGACAAACACTCACTAATGTTTAATGCAGATGAAAAGACATTTTACATGAATGACGGATATATATGAAAAAAATACAATTACATTAGTATAAAATTATTCAAAGAATGCAGAACTTTAAATTACGGTTGACCAGACCACCAGCCACCCGGTGAGATACTGCCGGTAGTGATTTATTGGGTCCTTTGATTGGAAAGATCAAGACCTACAGATAGATTCTTGCTCTGTACCATGATCTTCCACTATCTTGGGGTAGTTTTCTTGCTTGAAGGTACACTCGGGCACACTATTCTGTCTCATTGTTTTCCTCTTTTTTCAAGTTTTTATAGTTTATATATGAAAGATCTATTTTAATGTTACTGTTCTTATTTTTTTTTTATTATTCATCACTTCTTTTGTAGTTTACTTATTTCCTTTCCTCCTGGGTTATTCTTATCTGTTGGGGCCCTTGGCTTATACCATCCTACTTTTCCAACTAGAGTTGTAGCTTAACTAGTAATAATAATTTGCTAAAAAAAAAAAAAAATCAACATTGTTAAAGGTATAACGAAAACAGGCAAACGATAAATTTTGACGACTAAGATTATGTGACATACCGTTTTATGAGGACTACAACTAAAGAATGATAATACAGAAATGTAATCAGATATCTACTGAAAATAATGAATTTATAGTGCAAGCAGATGTATCTCCTTTTTACTAAAACTCGCCGTGATGAAATTAGTAAAGAAAGTTGCCAAGTATATGGTGCTAGATGGCATTACCTTCAAAATACAAAACTTTGTTCTCGCATGGTATTGCTAGCCTCATATTTTTATGCCCCCTGACTCCGTTTCACCAGAGACAACTATTGCCCGGTACATAAATCAGTGCACAAGTCAACAAATGTATGATGGAGTTAATGATACGTGAGCCTTGTAGTACCCTGCTCTTCCTTCTGTTTGTTCTTAATAAGAATTGATGAAAACCTAAGAGATGAACAAGCAGGATTTAGAAAAGGTAGAAGTTCCACTGACCAAATTTTCATTTTGAGACATGTTGTACAGCAGTGCGTAGAATATAGAATCCCCTTTTGATGGCATTTGTGGACTATGAAAAAGCCTTTGATAGTGTGCACCGGACAATTTTGTGGAAAGTCCTGCATTATTATGGAATTCCTCTTAAAGGGAATGTGTTGTCACCTCTGTTGTTTATGCTCCTCATGGATTTTGTAATGCGTAGAACAGTCAGAGATGGTGGAAAAGGATTGGACTGGATTGGTGATAGGAATTTAGCAGACTTAGAGTATGTTAATGATTCTGTCCTTGCTAGCAGAACACCACAGGATTTGAAATACTTGCTTACCAGAATGCATGATATATAATACGAGGTTGGTCTAAAGATAAATAGAAGAAAGAGAGAGATGATGAGAACTGAGTATGCAATGTTAGATGAAATATCATTGGAAGGAGAAAGAATTAATGAGGTAAAGTCATTTAAGTATTTAGGAACTATGATATCCCATACAGGGTCTTTAGAATTAGAGTTTAGTGAAAGATTGAAAAAAGCAAATCAGACAATGGCTAGGTTAAGTAAAATTTGGAAATCAAATCGCCTGATATGACATATAAATCAGACTATATATCAGTTTAGTGAGATCGGTGTTACTCTATGGACATGAGTCATGGCATGATAATGAAACAATCTCCAATAGATTTAGTAGATTTGAGAACAAAGCCCTCAGAAGGATATTGCGAGTTAAATGGCAGGACAGGATTAGAAACGTTGATGAGATCATGATGAGGGGTAGATGGATATGGTTTTGGCATGCTCTTTGCACTCCCCAAGAGAGATTAGTTCACCAAACGTTCAGCTGGGCTCCACAAGGCACTAGAAGAGTTGGAAGACTCAGGCCTACATGGCTGAGGAATATGAAGCGCAAAGTAGGAGATGATGCATGGAGAAGTACCGAATTAAAAGCTCAACATAGAGATGACTGGCGAAATCTAACCGAGGCCCTTTCCGTCAATAGGCGTAGAAGGAGATGATGATGATGATTATGATCATCATCATCATCATCATCATCTTCACCATAGCATATCACGCCAAACAGCCAACCATTGAAGTGTTCTTTCATTAACACTAAGTCAGAGTTGTCCAAATCATCATCATCATCATCCTCATCATCACCATAGCATATCACGCCAAACAGCCAACCATTGAAGTGTTCTTTCATTAACACTTAGTCAGAGTTGTCCAAA
>NC_090745.1:92003274-92040774 GCF_036898095.1 Palaemon carinicauda
AAGTGATACCAACATGTGTCAAGGTAATGGGGTCAACCAATCGGTGAACAGCTTGGATTACTGTTCATAAGTGAACGGCCAGGATTACTGTCCACCAATGATCTCCCTCGCTGGACTTGCAATAGCTATAATTAACAGTAACTACTGCAATATGCAAAACTATACGAGTGCCTGAATCCAACCGACGAATTATGGGGACCAGGATGAAGGGAGTGGAGGGGGATAGGGAATATGCATTCGTCCTTCACAAACATGTTTGAAACATGTTTTTTTTTTTCGAAAAAAATAAATAAAAACTAAGCCTAAAATAGAATTATGCCAATAGCGTTCATAAGGGGCGCCTTACGAGCTAAGGGTTAATAGCCTAAAGAGGATGGGCCGTGGGGACAGGTGTATTGGACAATGGCCGTTATAAGTGCCATCCGGAACAGCTGGCCATAGAAATTATGGCACGCTTAAAATGACGTACAGCGCAAATGCTTTTAATGCTACAAAGAGAATTCGCAATCTAACCATGGGATAAATTTCAGTTCCTGTGTGTGTATGTGTGTATGTGCAATGGCTGCAGAACATACTTTAACTACAATCAGTCGGTAATTCGGAAGACAGCCAAAGTCCTTATTCTCTTAAAACTACAAAGAGAATAATAGGTGCTGCCTCTCTGCAACGCCGACAACCATATCAGAACAGAATCTTATCTGGTCTTGTTTAGTTGAAACCTAAAGCAAAGCCAAAGGCCATTGAAACAACAGGTTTCACGGGAGGATGTTCAAAGACAAGTGCGACTACATTGTTCCTAGCTGGAATTTGAGAGAGAGAGAGAGAGAGAGAGAGAGAGAGAGAGAGAGAGGAGAGAGAGAGAGAGAGAGAGAGAGCACGGTTGAAATGAACTAGACAGGTAAAGACAGGCGAGACACAAAACATCCTTAATAGGCTCATTAATAAGGCTCTTTCTCTCTTCTTTATTCTTTTCCTTAAAAGTTTATCCAGGATCTTAAGATCCTTTTGCCTTCTGATAATAGTTCAAAGTCCGATATTTACAACGACCAAGAATTTAGCGGCAAGAAATAGCCTCATTCCAAAAATTATTTGTTTATATTGAGAGGCTCGAATTATGGGCGCCATTTTGCGGAGTATCCTTTATACCCTGATGGTTAATAAAACTATATATATGACACTTTTACTTTCCTCTTGCTCCCCCGAAGTACAATATTTTTCGGATAATTTTCACCACTGCTTGAATTCTAAAAGGTTGGTGTATTTTCGCCCAAACTGGTGTAGCATCGCAAAGTAATGAGGAAAATATTTATTTAATTAACATCGACGAAATGGCCAAGGCCTTTACGCGATGTAATAGAAAATGATACACTACGTTCATTATTTTTCCGAGCGTTTCTTAATATTTTCCCGATGTTATTTTTGCAGATATTTATAGCACGCCATACTGCCCAGTTTTATAATAGTTCCCCTCCACCCCCACTTAAACTGGTTTGTTATTGGCCAGCTGCTGTCCAACCACTATTGGATATTTTGGTTGTAGTGTTTGCCTGTTTTGTGACCATAAATTGCCTTTATGCTGCACAACAAAAAGACTAGTGTTTTCTTTATCAGTTATTATAATTGAGCTTTTCCCTTCACCCTCTGTGTATGTAGTAAGAAAACAAATAATGATTCCCCGTATTAAGATATAGGATTCTTTTTGTATTCCTACAATGAATTTTACATACAGACCTCACTACAAATGTTTATCTTTTTATAAATACGGAGAGAGAGAGAGAGAGAGAGAGAGAGAGAGAGAGAGAGAGAGAGAGAGAGAGAGAGAGAGAGAGAGAGAGAGAGAGATGACCTAGAATGAAAAACTCTAATAATTTCCCGCTGCTTTTTCTATCCTTAATTTAACGTCCTAATGACAGCACCATCTAAACTAACGGCCACTCTCATGATGAGAATTGCCGATAAAAACGTATTGGAAAAATGTGCACATCTATAAATCGCCCAAAATCGAATGAACTGGCATTAGTGCCGCAAACACGATATCAATCGTATCGCAAGAGAGCATAAAACATAAAAAGGAAGAATTATTTACGATTACTCTCGTTTCAAATGTGTTATGAAAAGTCTAAAACTGAAAAATACTATCTCATCAAAAGAAAGAAAATCCACTTCGACGTCCACAAAAAACGTTTTTGTGTCTAACCATGTATTTACAGAAGGAAGGGATCGCGTGTTAAACCAAAGATCTATTTAGAGATGATGCATAGAGTAGTTCATCAATTTACTTTTGTGTGAAGAATTCATTTCTCAGTTTCCATTTAGAGTAAAATGAAAATCAAATCCTGAAAGAGCCTACTAGCACAGCTGAAAGTGTAAATAACTAAAGGCAAAGCCTCTAATACCAGTAGCGATGTCCATCATAATCCGGTCACATCAACACCCATTTTTAGCTTACTAATATCGCCACTATCCTTTCCTTTTAAATGTATAAATGACAGCAACCTACAACAGGCTATGATGTAAATTTCTCATCAAATGGGCGAGACACTATACGCTTTAAAAACTCGGCACTGTATAACAGTATTTAGAGGCCATAGAGAATAATTATTTTCTTACTGCAGAAAAATTTCCAAGATACATGAAACTGGAGTCTTTTCCACAGCAATTCACTATCAATTGTGAGGGAGAAACCCGGGATATTCGTAAAGAGCAAACTACTAAGTTCACCATACCTAAATACGGATGTTTAAGTCACAGTAAGTTATTTGCCTAGCTGCCAGCACAAGAGGAAACCAGTAAGGTAAATTTTCCACACCGAAAAACATTCCTGTAATTAAGGAATTTCATTTTCTACACGCATAGACAAAGAGGTCGCGCACTAAAGTTTATAACATTATATCATATCAAATGCTTTATAATGCGAAGAATATCACACACGTTATATATATATATATATATATATATATATATATATATATATATATATATATATATAGAGAGAGAGAGAGAGAGAGAGAGAGAGAGGAGAGAGAGAGAGAGAGAGAGATCAACACATCTTCAAGGGAGAAAAGATGTACGGTGATAATATTGTTATATGTATGCATGTACGTGTATATACACATACTATATATATATATATATATATATATATATATATATATTTATATTTATATATATATATAAATATATATAAATATGTATAAACATACATACATACATATATATATATATATATATAAAATATTTATTATATATATATATATATATATATATATATATATATATATATATATATATATATATATATATATATATATATAGTGTATACATATATACAGAGAGAGAGAGAGAGAGAGAGAGAGGAGAGAGAGAGAGAGAGAGAGAGAGAGAGAGAGAGAGAGAGAGAGAGAGAGAGGAAGGCCACTAGGGAATAATCAAGATAAAATAGAGGTAAACAAAATTGCATTTATTACAGATAAATCATACATTTAGTATTTTGATTCAGGTTATAAAAATTGAGCAGTGCAAATCGAACATCAGCTCTGATTTCCCTTTTATTGCATGCTTCATAGAGAGAGCAATTTACAAAATTACTTGAGGTAAACGAAATTATATGATGCTCTTAAAATCCCCAAAGGCTAGTTTTATGAAAAAGCGTAGAATAAAATAAAAAATAGGATGCATATCAATTAAAAAAATTATATATCTCGATTGTTACCATTAGGAGCGGGAACAAGGAAAAGATAAAAACCGTTGCCTCGATGAATTTGGGGAAAGAGAAGGGTCTTTTTCCACCCATACTACACCTCCCATACCTGCTATTTTTACTTCCATTCTTTTCCATATTCCTCACGAAGAGAAGGCATATTCAAATGTAATTTCTGAAACCTCTCTCCTCCTTCCAGATTCATCCCCCTAAACCCACTAACAGCACCTCCCCCTAGCAGCAGCAAGGATGATGGGGGCAGATGGAGGGGGGTTCTGGAGCAGCAGGAACGTTGGCAGCAACAGGGGGAGAAGCAGCATCCGAAACAGCAGCTTCAGCATCAGCAAAGTAACAACAAGAGCAGGAGTAGGAGCAGCAGGAGCAGCAACAGCAGGTTCCGCCCGAGCACCTCGCCAGCATTATCGGTGAGCATTAGTGTTACTCTCCCGTATTAGTTATCTTACCCTCAATATCCCGCCTGGGGTTATAAAAATTGATAACAACGAAAATAAATTGCCAAAACTCTCCAATAGGAATGAGATTTTTATGGAAAATGGCTCTCGGTTCTCTTAATGGGGGATTGCTTTATCGCGAATGTGTTGTCTATCAATTTATCCCAACAATTTGGTTCTTTTTCTATTGATAGCGTCAATAATATGTATTTTCAAAGACTCTCTCCCTCCCATCCCTTTCTTTCTCGCTGCCTCTTATCCCTAACCTCTTGTGCTGCTCTTTTTTAGTTGCAAAAGGTAAGTCAAGAATATCACCAAGAGGCGTCGAAATTCAAGAATAGCCAATATAAACAATGATATTTGTTCGTGAAGGGGGAAAGTAATTTCACCAACAGAGGATTGGATCCACACAGGTTCAGGTATCTCAGGCAATTACATACAAGTAATTGCTGTACAACGTACGGTTTCGCTTCTGCTGTAAATACTTTAAACAAATAAACAAGTCCCAGTATGTTTTCTTTTCTCTCTCGATAAATGTTGGGACATATGAAATAAACAACAGTCTAACGGCACGAAGTGGTTTTCTTGTTTTTCCGGCAATAACAACAAAAGCACAAGCGATGTCAGCTCTCTCTTTTTCTCTTTCAAACCCTTATAACTTCTGACAACTTTGTAACAATACAGACAAGGCAAAGCTTGAATTCTGGGACTTAAAAGGTCTTCTATTTCTCAGCCGATACAAAATAAATACTACACATTCAACTAAATAAGATTAAATTCTGCGAAGATAAAATTTTAATAAAATTAGAAATTTATAGTTATCTTTAGCCTAATTGATGCATGGAAGCAGGTCACGTTCATAATAATTTGTTTCCGTTTTCTTGGACTAACATGAAATTTCTCTCTCTCTCTCTCTCTCTCTCTCTCTCTCTCTCTCTCTCTCTCTCTCTCTCTCTCTCTCTCTCTCTCTCTCTCTCTCTCTCTCTCTCTCCACAGCACATGAGAGAGGGGATATTTGTACACAACCTCTCCTGAAAATTGTTAAGAAAACGATGCCATCTATCTGGTCATAAATAACCTAAAATAACGATGGTCTAAATTTCCCTTAATGGCCCTTGGATTTCTGCAGCAGCCTTGCCTTGGTTAAAAGTTGACTCAGCATCTTAACTTACGGTTGCTGAACCCCCACCTCCACTCTTGCCATTCTCAACTCTTCAGTGACAGGGACTTCTACATTTCCTTTTTTGAAATTATAACTATTATTTAAAAAGCATTTGCGATTACATAAATATCTTAAAATCCTGTTGCTCAGTTCCAATTTGAATAAATTTCCAAGCGGGAACTCAGAACGACTCTTAAAACAAATACATGGAAAGACTTTACTAGCTGCTAGGTCTTTGCATGCATAATATTTGAACAAATTTTTCTAAACCATTTCGTGTTATGCGATCCAAGATATTGATATGGAAGGAATATTGAAAGTCTTTGTATGGAGGAAGTCTAATTCGAAAGATTTATTAAGTCTTCGTAAGACCAAACATAATGAACACAACAAAAGAAAAATACCAACGAAGCCTTTTTCTTTAATTTTTTTAAAAATCTTTTCCTTCCATGAGAGAAGACAGAGGATGACAAACTTAATTCAAACTAATGATGACATTTGATCTAGTAGCAAGCAGATTTTAAGTGAAGATGTGGAGGTAAAAATTAGGCCTGACGTTGATTTCATTAGTAACAAATATTGTCTATTTGCAAAAGACTAATGTTAGAGTATAAATTCATCAGATTAATGGCATGACACTAAAAAGATATCAATACATATTTTTCTGTGAAATCATATTCTTCTCCAAGCCCCAACATACATATTCATAAATCAAATCCCCAAAAATGTCCGTCTAAATATGAAAAGTAAAAACTTGACATAAGTCTAAGACATTTCTATAATATAGAATATGAGGGAACAACAAAACACTCATAAGAAGTCTTCACGCAAGATTAATACGTCCAAGTTATACTACTACTAATACTACTACTACAACTCATACATGTTACATATATGTTAAAAACATCTTTTTAATATGTAATTTTCTTTCCTAATGAAAAAAATACTGAACATTCCTGTAATGAATCTGTCTTCAAAACAAGCCACCAAATATGCTGAGGGCAGGAGTCTTAGTCTCGCCTAAAATTCAAATGCAACAAAAGTTGAAAAATATCTTTGCAGTGTATATGGCACCACCCAAGACACGTAATACAATGTTAATAATAATAATAATAATAATAATAATAATAATAATAATAATATGAGATCATTGTAACAGTTTTTGTGTCTTTTCAAGTAAAGCTAAATAAAAAGTTCCAATATGTAAACAGGTTTTCCCAAATGATAAATATGGAATTGAAAAAAAAAAAAAAAAACATCTTCTAAATATTACCTCAAGACACGGAAGTCTAGTTGCACACTTCTTTGGAATAATTCATATGTTATCTCAAAAGTGAGATTTTCTGGATGTTCATCTTCGATTGACATAAATTCAAGAGGCCAACATAAGTTGTTTGGACAAATTGTAATTTTTCCAATATGATAAAATACAAAAGAGATCACCAAATAAATTCACAAAATAGTCAGCTATGTAGGAAGTTCAATATAATAAAAACCAATTCTTCCTTTAACTTGCCAAATGAAATTCAAAAGCAACTTTTTATGAAAGAAGTACTCTTCTTGCCCAACAGAAATAGCGTCCAAAATTGACCTCGTAATAAGCTTTAGTCGGACTCAAGCTCATAAAATTCAAGATCCCCAAATATATCGGCCAGATATGTCTTAGTCTGTGATTTACCGCTAGATATGAAAATCTAGTGACGAAGAATCCTTGTAAGAATCTTTAGCCTTATTTCATGTCTTTGAGTTGGAAAGCCAAAAGAGGATAAGGAAAGAAAGCCTCATAAAATACATTTTTTTTTTATATTAGAAAAGGAGTTTAATAAACGGTAAATCTACAAAACTATATAGTCTTGATTTTAACCAGTTTTATGATGTTCAACGCAATCACCAAAAATCCTCAAAAGGAGTCATAGTTTCGCCAAAGACATTGGATACAAAAGACAATACAATAAATAGCTATAAAATAAAATAGAAATGTAAAAAAAAAATCCATATTAAGTCCTAATCTATCCAAAGACAAGCTGTATACGCATTGGTCCTCTCACGACATACAATTCAAATTAGACTAATATAGTTTTCTCTTTCTTTTATCAACAAAATAAACTCAAATCAGGTTAATAAAGAATTATCGTTAGGTATCTTACCAAACAGGGATAAATATGTTCCACGTCTTTTAATTATATGTAACCCAAAGAGCCACTAACGAACATTCTCGTAACATGCTGTCCCACACCCCCAACTCCACCAAAAGATTAAAAAAGGAATTATAAAGGTAGCCAAATATCAAGCTTGTAGGAAATTTTGTATTCCAGAATATTAGATACTCATATTAACCCAACAAATATCTAAGTAAGGAGTGGCTCTCCTTTCAGTTATATGAAGTTCAAAAGTGAACGCATGAATTTTCCCAGGCACTTGATCATGAAAAAAAAAGGAAAACAAAAATCTTTAAGAGAAATCACAAAACATAAATAATGACAGCTTCCACTCCATACCTATTGATATCATATCTTTTACTTTCTTCTGTTACCAGTTTTCTCGAATATGTTTTCCCTGAATTCTAAAGGCATTTTTTTTAATAATTATTTCTTTTTTCATTCCTGTTTCCCTCTTAGTATGCATTTTAACAATGTATTTTGGCGCATCTCAAAACAACTATACGAAGAGAGAGAGAGAGAGAGAGAGAGAGAGAGAGAGAGAGAGAGAGAGAGAGAGAGAGAGAGAGAGAGAGAGAGAGAGAGAGAGCATTTCTTGTTTTAAAACGGAGCTTACAAGCCCCCTTATCTACAGCATACTTCTGGGAGATTTGTCGCATTGGGAGAGCGTAAACAGGGTTGTTTTTAAGCACCAGATTTAGGTAAAGTTTCTTCAATTTACTCACAAAGTGTGCCACGTCCGCCATAACTTACAGAGGAAGAATAACTATGGGGGCACAGGGGTTAGAGTTTCTCCTCGGGGAGATTGTGAAGGCACACGGTAAATATTGAAACTATTCCTAATGTTTCTTTGCATTGGTAGTAAAAACAAAGACCTTGCTTTAAACCAGGGCAAATTAAATCCACAGCCGTCCCTTAGACTACAGCAAAGGTATCAGTCAATCCTTAGTGCTGGCAAATCTGATCCACCATCCTAATGCATATTCATCCATCACCTGTGAGAATTGCCAGAGCAGAAAACGTCTTTCAATCTTTCTTCAAAGGTAAATAAAGAAGAGTGAAACCACAAAAAGATCTACGGATGAGAGACTGTGGCCCAGCTTTCTTCTAAAACATGAACATCGCACCAATAAAGTGGAAGGGTGGGCTTCAGACGGGGGTAGGGGCGTGTTCTCCAGTGATTTATCTGGACCAGGTGACAACTAAGATATGGCTACGGAGGCAAAGTAAAGAAAACTGTGGCACTTAAAAGTCTTTCGGATAAGAGATTTATTGCACCCGGAACAAGACCAGAACACAAGGAAATAATATATCACACAAGTATACAAAACTCTTGGTAAAAATTCGGAATACTGGCACATACCTATGGTGAACAAATGTATTATTGATATGTTTCTCTGTACTGATCTGGAGAAGCTTTTTAAAGAAAGGTTAAATAAGATTATGTAAAGTTTTAACAATTTCCTTCATTATACTATTCATTAAAGGTAACTATATATATATATATATATATATATATATATATATATATATATATATATATATATATATATATATATATATACACACACACACACACACACACACACACACATATATATATATATATATATATATATATATATATATATATATATATATATATATATATATATATATATATATATATAAAATCAAAAACTTTTTATAAGCAATCGGCTTATGAAAAACCCTTTCAATGTACTTTTATATTTGAAAACGTAACATATTATTGAGCCACTTCGCTACCACTTTTGAGTAGCCTATCTACAATTGGAATACAATAATGGCAATGGTCTCCATTAAAAGTAAAAACCTACATTCTATGCATCTTACCATTATTGGCGTAAAGCGTGATTAAGCAACAAATTTAAAATAATATTGCTATATAAGTAAATTACCCTTTTTTTATTGAATTCCCAATTAAAAGGCACTTTCCTCGCTTAGTGGAATTTATCATAAAGTTATTCGCTTGCAAACTAATTTACACCATGAATGCTCATGTTTCCCATAAGACGGTGGATCAAGTGATAGGTTCTGATATCCCTTTCAATTAACTTCCCCAAGAAAATAAATGTCAGCCAACAAGCACGATCCCTATCAAACACGGAAAGAACAAAATTTAACAACGCAGTTGTATAAAAAATGAACTATATTCCTGAATCATCTAGGTTAAAGATAAATGAACTTTAGTGAAGGCTTTTAAGTTAACGAAAAACTATTTTGTAAAATTGTTTAGAAAACAGCAGGTTTCTTAAGTGACATTTTTTTTTTCAAGTAGCATGTACCGAACGTAATTCATTTTTTATCATTGAAAAGTCTTCCGTGAAATAAACTAGACTCACACCTTCATATTATTATTATTATTATTATTATTATTATCATTATTATTATTATTATTACAAGCTACAACCCTGGTTGGAAAAGCATTATGTTATAAGCCCAATGGCTCCAACATGAATAAATAGTCCAGTGAGGAAAGGGAACAAGTAAATAAACAAACTACAAGAGAAGTTATAACAATGAAAATAAAATATTTTAAGATCATTAACAATCTTGAATTAGATCTATCATAAACTATAAAAAATTCATAAAAACAAGAGAAAGAAAAGCAAGATAGAATAGCATGCCCGAGTGTACCTTCAAGCAAGAGAACTAACCCAAGACAGTGGAAGAGGTTATGGTACTACCCAAGAATAGAGAACAATGGCTTGATTTGGGAGTGTCCTTCTTCTAGAAGAGCTGCTTATCATAGCTAAAGAGTCTCTTCTACCCTTACCAAGAGGAAAGTAGGATAACCATTGAACAATTACATTGCAGTCATTAACCCCTTGAGCAAAGATGAATTGTTTGGTAATCTCAGTGTCGTTAGGTGTATGAGGACAGGAATGTGAAAAGAATAAGCCAGACTATTCGATGTATGTGTAGGCAAAGAAAAAATGAGCCGTAGCCAGAGAGGGATCCAATGTAGTACTGTCTTGCCAGTCACAGGATCCAATAACTCTCTAGCGGTAGTATCTCCAAGGGTGGATGGTGCCCCGGCCATCCTACTACCTTATACTGATATAAGGACGATAATAAAACATTAGATCTTCTAAAGCTCTTTCTTAGACATATGTTATGTTCCAAGCATCTATAGAATTTAAGAATCAACGTGCATAACAACTAGGTATATATCTTTATTCATCGCCGAATTAGTGAAAAACCTTCAGTTTTGTGGACTCATAGCTGTCGATTTGAAAAAAAAACGAATTAAAAATTCAACAATTAAATTGGACAAATCGATTAGAATACATAGACAGATCAAAGTCAACGTGTCATGTACCACACAATTCCACGAGATAGCTGAATACATGAGAATTTTTTTTTCAACATGATGATGTCGCACAATTATTCATATAATTGCTGTTAATGAAATTACGAATGTCTTACCTTGAAAAATAAAATGAGAATGAGAGGGCGAAAATTTAGACTGAAGATTAAAACAAACAGCCAAGAACTATTTGTTACAAAATTAAAAGCAGGGCAAAGCTACAGCACAAAACGACAGGCAGAAAATAAGGTTAAGCAACGCCTCAAAGATTTCAATTAATGTTTTCTCTACCATGAAGAGTAAATAAGCAACCCGAAAGGACTCCTTAGGGATTCGTGCCCTAACCTGATCTCGCATGTTTATGAGTCAACTGAAGACGTGCTGTAAACGTGCTACACTCCTAAAAGGATGATAAGTCTGAAAGAAAAATTCTAGGAGCCAAGTGATGGACGTCCTAGACAGTTCTTTTTAATCTCTCACTACACACAGAATTTTCTCGTAAATAGTTAATTGTAGTAGAGAATTGATATAAGCAGTATAATTCCCTCAGCCTCCAATAAAAATAATAAATAGACCCTGCTTAAGTTGGTATCATGCATTAGATAAATATATAAACAATTCCTTTTAGAATGGAAAATTTCTAACATAACCCTGAAACATTATTAGATATACAGACTAGGAAAATAAATTCATAATTCATCATCCGACTCTTATTAACGATATATCTAAAGTTTGAAAATCAGTATGGAATAAATATCGTTCTCAAATATAATTACAATCAAACATCGAGCAGCCAAAACGAACTCAGTAACAATCACCTAAAATCTTGAAAGTACATTTCATTTTGTGGTAGCCTATTGGAAACGTGCCTCCCTGCCATACAATCTCCAGGACTGGTGTTCGAGTTACACTAAAACTCGATAGTTTTTTTTTTCCTACCTCACCATCCTTGAGAGCTAAGGATGGGGGTTTGGGGGAGCCCCGAGTCGATGTCTATCTGCTGATTCATCAGCATCCATTGCCTGGCCCTCCCTGATCCTAACTTTGGTGGAGAGGTGGCTTGGGCGCTGATTATAGGTAAATATGGTCAGTCTCTAGGGCATTATCCTGGTAGCTATGGCATTGTCACTACCCCCCCTTGCCTTCACCATTCACAAGTGACCTTTAAAATCCCCAAATCACATTGAAACACAAGAGAAATAGACGCAAATCTCCACTTTAAGATCAAAGATCGAAAACATATTTCAACCGACCGGAGTCAACTGGCTTGTTATTTTTTGGGAGGGATTAAAGGGCGTCATAAGTAATTATTATATCTAATTACAAAACCTATGTTAATGGTGTAAAGGTTTTAGTTTCTTCAATTCTGCATTGTTTGAAACAAGTTAAATACATTCCTCTAAAAAAAATTGCCTCACAAAATACAAAAATTTGTTACGTAAGGTGCAATTTTCGTAAAAATATAAATATAACTATTTGCATAGTCTTGCTAAGAAAGAGGCTAACAAATAAAGCGAACTCAAAAACATACATCCCACAGGGAAGATTATGAAATACAAATAGAGTATTCTCAGAACATGCCTGTATGTAACAAAGCAGATTATTATTAATATCATTAGTACCCAAGCTACAACCCCAGTTGGAAAAGGGCTCCAACAGGGAAAGCAGCCATGTGAGAAAAGTAAATAAGGAAATAGCAATTAAAGTATATATAAGTTATGAATAAAGAATAGCGAAATTTAAAGATAATAACGTTGATTTACAAAGATTACATATGACACAATTCAGTAACCTAATAATTCTGATAGACAAGTATACGGAGATGAAAATTTTCATCAATTATCATAAGAAAATATCATTAAGATATTAAATTACATACACCATAAGAAATCACATAGGAAAGAGGACTTGCCCTAAAACTGTGGATTATTTGACACATAGCACCGTAAAAACTATTACACAATCCTTTTAAAGATTGAAGACACCGAAAAGAAAATCACTGCATGGTAGATAATATGATACTCTATCATGACTAAACTCCTACAGTAATACCTATATATAATTCTTAAGAAAAATTTTGTACATCCAGGCTCCCGCCAAAGAAGCCATTTCTTATTTCATTCTAGTAATGGAGTTGTGATATAAAGATGACCTAATGTAACTGCAGATTCTGCAGTTACGGAAATATTTAATATGAATAAAAGTGAAATGAAAAGGAGGTGACTATAAATCATCATAACAATAACAAGGTTTCCCACGACTTGAAAGGAAGCCCAAAAAATAGTACGAGCGGAGAAATGGCCATGTAGCTGTTGTGAGAAAAGTGTTATGATTACAAAACGTAGCCTACACGGAGTAAGTTTTCCAATGCAATAATTGTATTAGGATAATAAATGGAAAATGTTCAGAACTATGTCATAGTAAATGGGAGGACCTTACTGTAAAAGAGGCAATACAGTTACCGTGAGGATGCACTTAATTGCGAAGCAAAGACGGATAAAGCAATAAAAAAAACCAACAGAAGTTATTGCTTGGATAAGATGAGAGACGTAGATAGATTGCTGATAAATAAGCATGTCATCAGTAGAGAAAGCGACGACTTATAATGGATGCATAATGCTTGTACTGCTCTATAAAAGAGAAAAATGAGCATCAATAAAAGATGTGACATCAATGTAAAGATTCATGACTCAAGTGCGGTATTAAAATAAAAATAAAAATGAAGAGATAAGTGATGCCAAACGCTGGAAAACACATTGATATTTCAAAAAAACTGATATCATTTGGATATATGATGATAACAAAAAATTAAAACAAAAAAGTATCAGATTGATTGCAATAAAAGAAAATAACAGAAACACAAATCCAGAGAAGAATTGAGTTTAGTATAAACATTTATAATGATAGATGACAAACAGGTCTATACATCTCATTGTTTAATCACCTTTCCTCACAAGTGAGATTAAGGATCAATTTACCAGGGGGAAAACGAGAGTACAATTCCAGAAGTGAGCCACTTTTCATTTGACTAGTGAATAATATACTGGGGAATAGGTTGAATGGATTTGATCGTATATAGAACGGCGTCAATGACCTTAGATGTCAGGATGCCTGAAAACTTTAAATCAATCAATCAATCGTATATAGAAGAAAGGAATAAGAGGCTAGGAACCCAATCGAGAAAATTCTGGCCATGAGCTTGAAGGTTATCATCCTCTAGAGACCCTTGTTCCAATAGAGTAGATGTATGGTGAATATTTTGTATAAGTATTATGTACGTGTATTAGTATGTATCTATAAATGCACACACACTTACTTAATTATATATATATATATATATATATATATATATATATATATATATATATATATATATATATGCACGATAGTAATAATAATAATAATAAACATTAAGCCATTTCCCTACCAGGTCAGGGAATCCCATGAGAGGAAAACGTTCACTGCCAACTTGAAACCTAAATTGTGGTAAATTGGGTGAACGCCGTGTACAGAAAATATTGCAATGTGCTCTTCAAATACTTAAGGGATGTACCTTGATATCTTAATATAGTGACATGAAGACGTTACTTTAAAATACCCCTCCCTGATTTGATATTAGTATCCTTCCTATAAACACTTCTGAATTATAAAATCTTTCCACCAGCTAATCATACTTCTCGCCACGCGACCGAATTATCTTCACACAATTTAATCCAATGCAAACACCTTTACCACCCTGTCAATACTACATTAACCTTCAACAACTGTACCATCATCTTCTTTCTTTCATTTATATTTAACATCCTAAAAATTCACTTCCGTAGAAGAGACCTGGTTCAACAGCCATTCATACATTGCAATTTGGGCTTCCATACACACACAAGTTTGCTCCTTAGCTTTTTCATGAATCTAATAATTTCTTGCTTCGGTGTTCTGTTATTTATCTTTTTTTCTCATCCTACCATCATGTGAAATATTTATTCCCAATACTTTTGAGATTTACTGCTTACATATGCTACTGCTGACAAAGCTAATAATTGTTAGGCCTTCACATTTATGCTTTTAAAAAATAAGCCGTTTTCCCCGAACTTGAGGTATCTCCAGAAAGAGAGGAAAGAAAATGCATCAGTCACTACCATATCTACCTTTTAGCAGCTTAATCCCAATTGAGCTCCGCAGGCAATGAATCTTCTGCAAAGGGTTCATCAACAGTACGTCGAACCATTCACTTCTATCTTAAATTTTCTAGATATTAAAGCCCATTCTTTTTTTATTATGTCTTTCATCCCATGTACCCAACACAATTCACGCCTTCCTCTACTCCTGCCTCCAGGCATTTCTGTATTGTGCACTCCTAATATCTTGAGTGAACATTTCATCCATAATAATGTTATTATCACCTCGATGTAGCTAGACATTTATTTTCTAAGTTCACTGGCGCTTCAAGTGTAAATAAAAAATCTTTTATTTAGATTGCTACTTTTCTCGCTAAACCCATTCCACGTCACTCCTTTTCTCTCATCTTACCATTATTCGTTACATTTACTCGCTAACACTTAAATAAATCATACACATCCATTCGTCGCCCATTCACGTTGACATTCATTACTCCATCTGCCTAGATTCCATTTTCCTTCATAAATTTATTCTTGCTCCCATTCACTCAAACCTTTCTCCTCTTGCTAACACTTGTAAGCTATCAATTTTCCTTCAATGCAAACATCAAACTTTTCACACTCAATTTATCAAGGTCTACAGATATTCATGATACATTTGTTTATGGCACGACTGCTTTTACATTCAATGTCCTTTTCCAACCTCTTGCATCACTTTATCTATCATGTATATATATATATATATATATATATATATATATATATATATATATATATATATATATATATATATATATATGTGTGTATATATATACATATATATATATATATATATATATATATATATATATATATATATATATATATATATGTATACATATATATATATATATATATATATATATATATATATATATATATATATATATACGATTCGAATAAGAAAAGTAGAGTAGTCATACTTTAACTAAGTACCAAACGCTTTAACAAGCTACAAATGGTCTATTTTACGTTAAAATACTCGCATTTAGTTATAACAGCATATTTAATGCTTCCTATAATGCTATGCACCTATCAAGTTTTTTTTTATAACGGTTCATATTTACAGGTATGAATTCCTTGTTCCAAGTGCAACTTGAAACATGACTTTGTCGCTTTTTTAGATGTTACTTACTTCCATAGACAACCGCCATGGTTTTCTAAATTCTTACTACTTACTACTTAACGACTGCAACATGAAGAAAAGATAAAAGAGGACTTTTAGCAAATACGGAAAAATACCTCACGAATTGAAAATAGCTGTTTTATAAACGTAGAAGACATATTGAACCAGTAATTACAGCTGAAAGAAGAATGTATGACGAGAAAGACCAACGATTCCTTCACTTACTGCAGCAGTTATTTGTCTACTGTTAAGCTACGACGGTGTCCTTTGGTAAAGGCGCACAATCTCTAAAGGGTACTATCCTATAGTCATAAAGAGAACACGTCTAAGCTATCAATCTCTTCTTTTTCTCAGGAAATAAATACTTCAGATGTCAGTGTCCAGACATGGTTGAAGCGATGCCACCACCCAGGCAACGCATGTCAGGATTCTTGTTCCATTGATACTTGCTATGGACTATGCATTTATATAACTTCTTAACTCAAGCTCTTGATTCAGAATTTTTTGTTATGTCTTTACCACCCTTCGATTGCCATTATCTTTATTGATTATGCATTATTCTTGTACACAAATGTCCACCTAAATATTTGGCCCCCTGTTTCTTTTCAAAGCAAAGTACGACATAACTGAAAGCCTATTAAAATATTTTGGCAGAATTCTAAGATTTTTGCTTGAAGACTTCATAATCTAACTTTTTTTTTCTAACGGATATGTACCTTAGAAAAACTACATCAATGAAAATAGCAAATGTTAGACAAAAAAAGGCTTTATAAGATGCGCGCAGAAATACAGTATATGCTAAATCAAATTCAGGGATAATTTATTTTTCTTACTACTAGTAATTTAGAGTAAATCATTTAAAATTCTTCTCGTTCCAATTTTTTTCTTAGAAATAAAAAAGAGTTTGAGGTAACTTCTTCACCTTGGCTAACGGGGGCAGGTACACGGGCATGGAATGTTATATTCTTCCCGAATTCAATCGAACATAGAAGACTGAAACAAATAGCCAACTATATCTGAAATTTATTCTTAAAAACAGAATGTAATGAAAGTTTTAAAAGGCTTTCCTTTCAGTTTCCTAAAGAAAACTATTAAAGACAAGGAATGAAATCTCTCTCTCTCTCTCTCTCTCTCTCTCTCTCTCTCTCTCTCTCTCTCTCTCTCTCTCTCTCTCTCTCTCTCTTCAAGTCTTAGAATTTTCTTAATCTGCATTTTCTTATCTATTGCATTGGAATCTAGTTTAGACAAATTCAGTATACATCATAAGCTCATGAGTATTAATCTTTTTCTTTCACCGTCACTAATAAGTAAGTAAAGGTAAGAGGAAACGGAATAAATTCTTCATTACATGCAACATACGAGTATACGAATCATATTACTATACAAAACGGTAGTTTTCAAGTAAACTTTTATGAAGACAAATTCCAATAACCTTTATAACCCTTTAGAAATAACCTTTTAAGTATCTGATTCAGACAACCAAACATGAACTGTATCCTTATCCTGCATCATCATAGCCACACATTTTCATCATTATTATCATTATTATTAGCCTTTAAATATAAAAAATTCTTGAGCAATAAACCAAAGTGAAAGTACTACATTAATAGCGCCCACTCTATACGAAGCTACCAAACAGAATTATGAAGAGTATGAAGATATGCAACGAACGAAAATAATCAATTGAAATATTACAATTCAATAAACAAAGACCATATTATCTCGTATCAACTGGTCGTGCGTTACTCTTGAATCATCTGGGAACTGAGAATATGTAACACAGTGATCATTGAACGAAAATGGGATGGATGAGGGTCACTGGGTTTTAATTGAATATCTTCTTTTGAAAAAATATGCGTGGAACAAGTACTCATGGAAATGCAAATACTCAATGAGTAAAATGCTGAACATCCTTAGTAATAACAACACCAACATCAATAATACTAACAATAATCAAAATAATAATAATATTAAAAACAACAACAACTTCAGGAGAAAAGGCCATCAAAATCCAATGACCGTTTAATTTAGACAAACTGACGTCAAAATGATGAAGGGCAAACATGATGCGAAATCTTATGACGCATCATCTCGCGGACATAAAACACAGCTCAGCGACGTTGAGAATATCAGTCACTCTCAAATTACTGATGTACTACAACCTGTACACCCTCCAGTACATCTTCGTACATTTCCCTGTCAGTGGGATGTGAGGTTGATATTTTTCAATTCAACTGTTCTGTGACCCTGTCGTTACTCAAGTTAAATCGACCCTCAGCCTCAAAATGTATTTCCTCGCTTAATCTATCAAGGCTCGATATAGCGCCCTCCTTATTTGCTAAGCAAGACTGTGACCCGCCTAACCAAAAGGGGCTCATGGATTTCGCGGCACATCTCTGATGCATAATGTAATCCACAATGTATATCCTGTTAGAGAAAAGTAATTTCCAAAACAGACTACAAAGAAGGGAATTTGAAGATGAGAAATTTTCTAAGATTTCAAGTAAAATCAGTGGAACAACCCATTTAGATATATCTTAATCTCTTTGGGGGAATTAAAAACAACCTCTGGGAAAACAAAAGAATATTAGTAATCAGTAAACTAGTAATTACCAATCTGAGAGCATTTCACGGAAGAACGTGAAATTAATAAGAAAAAAACCTATTATTGTTTCCTTGCTCAAAATTAAGAGCATAAGCATTCAACGTAAATTTTCATCGCCGAATGAGAACCAATCATAATTATGTGATTTTCTCACATTTATGCCAAAGGCACCATCACACTTTTAAAATAACTAGGTAATTTATAAAATGACACTCATATTAATAATTAGGACATATTAATAATATGCGGTAAACTTCCTAAAATAAAAGGATTAGCTAAACTCGCTCGTAATGAGCAGAGGAAGTTCCATGGGCCATTGCATGTGATCATTTTGCTTCCATTAGATTGTACCTAAAAGATATTATTTACTGATAAAAAAATACAGCTCAAGCATCTGATATTCCAATAACAAAGTCCTCCTGTAAGCCAAACCCTCAACAAAAGAAACTATATACATTGAAATTAATAATCATAATTATCATTAAAATAAAAAATGTACTACTATTACAATCAATAATAATAATAATAATAATAATAATAATAATAATAATAATAATTTCAAAATGCAGGAATTCTGGAAATTTTACTTTATTATTGTCAATGGTTTATTGCCAGATTTCCCCTTTATTATTATAAGGGAAAATCTATCAATAAACCAATAACAATAATGAAAATAAAAATCTAAAAATAATTATCGCCTTACTAGAATCCTCAAATCGAGGTATACTATATGGACAACACATAGTGACTTCCAGGAAACGAGTAATTTTTTTTCTCGGGGGAAGGTGTTCTAAGGAAATTTCGTTGCCCAACCATGACTCTAAAGAGTTTCCAGTTTAGAAATCTCTCTTCAAAATTTTCGAAGTAATTATAAATAAAAAATCTGGATATGAATAAGAATCATAAAAATAATATGAGCAGTGCAAATTTAATTTCCAAATGGGACTGCCTTGTCTGATCCATAAAAACCTAAATGCCAAATGAGAGTTTCAGTGTGTAACAGATACAGCAAAAGACACGAAAACTAGACGTATTCAAAGAGAAATAAACGGAAGTAATATCACGTTAAGTGTTGGAAAAGTATGGTAAAAGAAGAATTTATAAACCACATTGCCAGCGAATGTTCAGGACTTACTCAGAATCAATAAAAAATACTGTGTAGAAAATAACAAATACTATGCAGCAGCATATGATGCAAACATCAACCCCAATGGTGTGGTGGAAATTGATCTGGCTATGTTACTCTTGGATTACAGTATCAGGAAAGACAGGGTGATATAATCACACAGACCAGACGTCACTCTGATAGACAAGACAAAGAGGAAAGTATACCTCTAAGATGTTGCAGTACCATGGGACCCCAGAGTGAAAGGAAAGGGAAGAGGAATGTTAAAAATAAAGTACCAATCATTGTAAAAGAACCTGGAAAATATAGAAGCCGATGCGGCCCCGAGACTCATGTAGAAAAGCGTGCTACTGAGGAAAGAGATGGATTCCTATAGGAAGCTAGATGCAACCGGGACACATTATAACCTTCAATCCAGAGAGTGATAAAAGATAATACATTATTGTAATAATAATAATTAGCAATTTGGTGTTTATGTACCAAATTCTGTAAATAAAGAGAGAAAGTTTTACGGACTCCCTACTATATTTTGATATATTTTCCAATAAAAGTGGAATGAGGAGGTTTGGCAAGAATCTGTTAGTGGGAGAAGATCGAAGGATGCAGAGAATTAGATAGCGAGATAAGGTAGAGGATGACATGGAGAGAAGAGGTTTGGTGGAAGAGGATGCTTTTGATAGAAGGCATTGGATAGGGCGCATCAAGCAACTGATCGCTAAATGTAGGGAAAACGGTGGAAAAAAAGAAAAAAGAAGAAGTATGATCCTTACAGACCTGGACCAATTACTACTGTACGGGTTCAAATCTTTACAGAAGTTTTGTGGTTTACTCTTTTCTCATTTACGTTTGCAAGTTAAAAAATACAGCGTTTTACACTGGCTGGTTTTCAAATGTTAGCTTTTTAGAGCATTAGTAATCTAACTTCTAAAATGGAAAGCGAATTACTATCAGCAAAGTCAAAGAAGTCAATTTAATGTTACACGTTTATCCTTTTGGTTTAACAAATTATGATCTACAAAATGTATGTTAAGTTATAAACGTCCCAATTTTTTTAAGGTCTGCACGGTACACGCTGTAGCCTATAATATGATGCCCATCTGAATAACAACACCAATGACAATAATAATAGATAAAAATGTAATGAGTTCCATCTATTTTTCTATGTGTAACAGATAAAACTTACCGAATAAAACTTCACACTAAAATATTCTAAAATGTTTAACAAGAAAGAACGGAGTAACATAGTGTGATTCAGATTTAAGTACGACGTAATACAAAAATTACCTTTAAGTATGATTATAAGAATATTAAAAAAAATTTATTTTATATCCACCAAGACAATTTATTCAACAAATTTATAAAGGATTTGTTAGCTCAAAATCTAACTTTTTCGTGTGATCCCATCATTTGTAACTTAGTTTTAAATACTATCCATAAAAACTGTCTGTACCTATTTCAAAAAAATATTTGCAGAACAAATAGGCTACTGAAAGTACTCTGATATCCTCCGTCCCTACATAAAGCCGTAAAAACCGAAATATCAAATGAGAGTTTTAAGTAAATTCTGTTCACGAACGTATGCTCCCTCTCTCTCTCTCTCTCTCTCTCTCTCTCTCTCTCTCTCTCTCTCTCTCTACACACACACACACACACACACACATATATATATATATATATATATATATATATATATATATATGTATATATATATATATATGTATATATATGTATATATATATGTATATATATATATATATATATATGCTAGTTATCTAATAAATTCACACGGACGCACGCAAACACAGGACCTACCATACACATGCTCAAACATACAATAAGCGAGAGGGGAGGGGGGACGAGACAAGAAACGGATGTCTGCAATCTAAAAAGGTACATACCCTGTAACCATCTAACAACCACTTACAGCGATAGTCGGCCCTAATAATTATGACTCGATTAATAGGGTGTCGCCCCGTGAGCTCTCAAGACCTCACTCACATCCTAAAGGTGTCAGTCAGGATGTCTGGACCGATTCTTAAAAATCTTCAGGCCGTCTGGGACAATTCCTAAACATTCATTCCGCATTAAACTTTCGTACATTATAAGCGATGGATAAGACAAGCCGTAACCCGCTTACTATCGCGTATTGCACATTAATATAGAAGAGAAGACCAAGGTTGGGTAATTAATTTAAGTCAGTAAAAAGGTATGGATGGTTAATAAGATGGATCCGGGTGACAGAGGACCCTAATAAACTGGAGGGTCCATAAGCGTTCATCGAACATCATGGGAGGTATGCAGAAGGCAGCATCCTCCTTCTCCTCCTCACTGCACTACTCCCCGCCTCCATCCCTCCACCAGCTAAGCGAGACTTGCTCAGTGGCGGCAAACATCTTAGCCTAGACAACCGTCTGCCGACCGTTTTATGTTAAGCTTCATTGAAACTGGCTCATTTTGGACCAAAAGAATACTAAGATTTTAATTTTGATAAATTTAATAAAAAAAAAAAAAAAAGATTATCGATCAAAATCCGTCATCTTACAATTCAATACGAAAAAATTAATGTCTTTGACTATTAAAAAATACTCGCAAAAGGATACCTATTTACGCATACTATAGTAAGCAATACTGCCGTTTGAAGAGAGCATTTGTCAACCAATGTGCAATTATAATTTCTCCTTTTATGGAAACATTCTTACGTAAGATGACAAAAACCCATAAAATTTCCATAAAATCGCCCGGAAAGTATAGATAGGGGGATTGCACTAAGATATCTAAATGGAAGGTAAGTGACAAAAAAATTGAAGACATTACCAACAAGTACGGAGTTCATGGAGAAAATGAGAATGGAGTCTTTATCATTAATGTATATCCAAAGGTGCCTGTTAAAAAGTATTAAGTATACTTGGGGAAGAGAAAGGAGTTTGCCAGATTATATTCTAACATGGAAGAACTTACAATCAAATTGAAAGATGTAATAAAAGGGTTGTGGCTGACAGCATATCTAATATCAATTCGGGTAAAGTGTATGCCAAGAGAGAGAAGTTTAAGTTGAGGAAGGAAGGGTAAAACTCCGACACCAAATGAGGTTGATAAGGAGGCGAGAAGAGCAATTGAGAAAATGAATGAAAATCAGGTAGGGTTGTAGGCATATATAACAGCAACAAATGCAACCGTTTCTAGTCCACTACAGTATAAAGGCCTCATACATGTCAATCCATGTCTGAGGTTTGGCCAGTTTTTATCACCACGTTGGCCAGTGCTGATTGGTGATAGTGGGGGACTTATGTTTGACATAACAAACCAACCTAGTATGAGTGGCTCTGACTAGTACAGCTTTGCTGATCATAGCGATACGCAAACCCTTCCACCGCGTTAAGGTATCCCCATTTTATAAGTGGAAGAAATTCATAATGAGTATACAAAATTCCAAGATGGAGTTATTGAGTGGCAAGGGAGGGTTTGTATATGCTGAAGGTAAGAAAAAAATTGCTAAGTAATAAGATAAGGAAATGAGAGATTTGGTGAAGGACAGAACTAAATTAACCAAGACATGGTCGCATGAGAGAAGAAAAATTGACTCTTTGAAATAACCGGGCCCTTAATAACTTTCAAACCGTTTTACACAAATTATCATACTTTTTTTTATTTAAAAGACATTTAAAAATAAATAAATAAATAAAGAAATAAATAAATAAAAGGAAATGTAACGTTGGTGCTGGTAACATGAAAATTGTACTTTTTATAAGTGAATGTTACATCATGAATCAACAAAGAATTTTAATAAATTTAAACTTCCTATTGAACAATATGGCAAAGAAGAAACGATCGAAAAAGGCTAAATCTCTTTTCCTTGCAATCAGAAGGTACCACCTTGCACTGCAATATGCAACAACAAATCTCTCGCCACTTGCAACTGGCACACAATTTAAGCGACACTTCCATACATAAATATTCTTGACAGTTTCCAAGTAGAACACATTTTAACGAAAAGGCAAATCTGCAATTCAACGAGAAATAGGAAAACATAAAATAACATGGGATGGTTGATCATAGAAAATCTTAAAGAGAACAGACGTCGAAATTCAACTGGAAATTTCAGAGATTCAAGAGCGATATGAAATCCTTTATCTGACTCATGCTTTATGCATTTTACATTTAGAGACCTTAGAGCATTATGTAAGGCACGTATGAAATCACCCAAATGGTAACTTAAAACTGCCAGGGAAAATTCTTACAGCCTCCTTCAATTTTTTTTTTATTCTACCTTAGATTTCCCAAAACTTGTTTTGTTCCATGGTACAAAATTAATTGTGTATATCAAAATTGAAAGTAAAATAAAAAATGGTTTCCTATTCACTTGAATAAAAAAAAGAAATAGCAACACATACCTTTAGTAATATTTTATAAGATCATAATATTAGTCATTCAAGATAACTACTCATCTGTATTAAACGTATATGTGATTATCAATCAGTATTAAAGGTAAATGTGAACTTCGAACGTTAAATTCAATCAAAAACGTTTTTGTGATCGTGTAAAACCGTAAGGCATGAAATCATACTCAAAGCATTACATTTTATCAAATTAATAATAATTTTCTTCTATCACATCGATGAGATATCAAATGAGTCATACTTGCATAAAATATACCTATTACAATATCAAGACTATATGTTGACAGTGGCTGGCGCATATGAAGTCGTAACGGATTAGCTCCACCTGTAACTACTGTAACATAATAATTGAAAAGTTGGTTTAAAGATCATTTTGAAATACTAAAATTTGAATCTATTCAAAATGTTGATACGATTTGAACATTTCTATATGATATCAATATAACCAGGGGTTGTGGTGGCCTATTTGGTAACGTCCCTGACTGGTGATCGTCAGACTGGGGTTCAAGCCCTGTACTGTTATTAGTTCCTTTAGTGGCTGCAACCTCACCATCCTTATGAGCTAAGGATTGGGGGTTTGGGGGAGCTTATAGGTCTACCTGCTGAGTCATCAGCAGCCACTGCCTGGCCCTCTCTCGTCCTTTCTTGGATGAAGAGGGGGTTCGGCGCTGATTTTATATATATATATATATATATATATATATATGGTCACTGTCTAGGGCATTGTCCGGAACATTATTTTGAACTGGCCACTTCTATAATTCTAATTCTAATATCTAATTCAAAGGCTTGTTTTCACCGTAAATTGATCTTTCAAGCTTTTGTCCTTGCCGTTTATTAAAAATTAATATGTTGAATTTCTTGACCATAAAAAATGTATATGAACCCAGAATACTTTAGCCTTTTTACTTGATTTAATTTTCAAGTATTTTTTCAATATTTTACCTTCTTAATTAAACCTATTTCAAATCCGTTTTTTTTTAAATGAGATGCTTTCTTTGTAATTTCTCTTTTTAAAAATAACATACTCGCTTATTTGCAAGTAGGTCTCAATAAATTATCTTAAGATTAAAATTTATAAATATTAATTTTCTGAAAAAGATACAATCTTTATGGCGACTTCTTTAAAAACGTATTTCTAAAAAATACCCAATTTGCAAAGTTGATACAATAGGCTTATGGTTTTCTTTAAACTAAAAAATATAAAAACTTTTAAAACATTGCATGGTGTGATAGGGGAATAGGTACAGTAGATCTGTCGGTATGAAGTTCAACTTCTTTTCACATACAGCATCTTAACTTCTCTGAAACTCTTTCAATTCTACAAAGGACTTTTCCCTGCCTATACTGCGTATTTTTTCCATCTCTAGTATATCTTAATTAGGGTTGAAGAAAAGTCTCATTCGCATGCACTGTTCTTTATACATTACTTTAAGTAGTGCTCTGTTACCTTACCATAGATGACGTAAGAAAACGTTTGGCCAAAGAGGTGAACAGATCTGAGTAAGCCTTAAAACCACTCACTTGCGAAATGTTTGCTCTACGGCGTTCGATATTTATTTATTCCCGTTTAGAATATCCGTTGGTGTTCTCTCTCTCTCTCTCTCTCTCTCTCTCTCTCTCTCTCTCTCTCTCTCTCTCTCTCTATATATATATATATATACACACACACTAGTATACGCAACTCGTCAAAGATGACGATTAATTATTTAGATATGCACACAGATTCAACATATATACGGCCATCAGTGTTTAAATATACATACATCCTTAAACTGTTTCCCTAAAACACCTACATATACATACATATATATATATACACACACACATATATATATATATATATGCATATATAAATATATATATATATATATATATATATATATATATATATAGTTGGCCATCAGTGTTTACATATGCATACATCATTAACCTGTTCCCTAAAATGCCTATATATATATATATATATATATATATATATATATATATATATATATATATATATACATATATATATATATACAGTATATATATATATATATATATATATACATATACATATATATATATACTGTATAAATATATATCCACTGCAGGACAAAGGCTTCAGACATGTCCTTAGTCATGCCAGGGATTTGACTATTTTCATTACCACGGCCAGGTTGGCCATTACGGATTGGTGATGGTTGGAAACATTAGTATGATCGCTCAAAGCAAACCCAACTAGTATTTGTTGCCCTGATTAGAACAGCTTTGCTGATCATGGCGATACACAAACCCTTTCACCATATTAAGGTATCCCCACTCACAAAGTGAGATATACATACATTTATATATATATATATATATATATATATATATATCACACACTCATATATATATATATATATATATATACACATAAATAATTTTGGGGTATTTAACTTTGAATTTATTCACATTCTTTTATTGATTGAAGATTTTGCATTTTTCAATTTCGAAGAAAATCTAACGTTTCACGTATTTTTTATGGTGTACCTGAATAAAATCTATTAGCACTATATTTTTCTATCATATTCAATTATTGTAACCAAAGAAAAAAAAATTAAAATTAAAACTGCAAGTATCAGAAAAGAAAGAGTTGCAATTTCTTAAACCTACAATGAAGCACAATATTTCAAGAAATTATGCTATTATGAAGGCTGAAGGTAAGGGGGCTCCTATTTCAAAGAGAAAATAAATTAAGTACTGCTAGCGATTAATTTCTGTTCCCTTCCCTCTATTTATTTCCTATAGGTAGAATTTCCATTTTCAATCCTTTAACCATCAGGGCTATATACCCGGCCAAACTTACAGCCAATAATAATAGTTTAATGGTAATAGCATAAAGACTCTCGCTATGTAAGACAAAGAATCTGGTCAGAGAACACGACCATTTGGAGGGATAAAGAGAAATAATTGCTGTAAAAGAAAAGAAAATTATCAAGGTAATGATTCAAATTGACCTTTTACGCTTCAATCGGTGCACCAAATGAAGTTTTTAAGTCTTCTCTTAGTGGCGTCCATTCCTCCTTCCCCTTCTTCATCTTGCTCCATCCTGCAACGGGCCTGCAGCAATGCAGCCTGCACACACTGATTACTGTGGTCCATGCAAGGAGGAGGGGCTGGAGCAAGAGGATAAGACTCTCTCTCTCTCCCTCCCTGGGTATAAGACAATCTCTCTCTCTCTCTCTCTCTCTCTCTCTCTCTCTCTCTCTCTCTCTCTCTCTCTCTCTCTCTCTCTCGCGTCCTCGACGGGCGCCAGTTCAGGCAATTCCTTAAAGCTCTCCATAAAGCTACGTAAACATTTCCAACACCTGCTATCATCGTCTTAAATAAGTCTTCTTTTCTCTGTTCCGTGCAATTATTGTTCTTTTACCTTGAGCATGATTCCATAAGACAGACCAGCCATCAAAGGAGTTCTGCTTTAACAAAACGAACATTAGCTGCCGTAATATAATATAAAACACTAATCCAAAAGTTGCATATACTAATATGCTTAGTTGATAGATATTAAAGACTTAAATAAACTAAACGTTTCTTATACATAAATACGTTTTCAATATAATATATGCACACACACACACACACACACACACACACACACACATATATATATATATATATATATATATATATCCACGCACACACAAACACACACACACACACACACACACACATATATATATATATATATATATATATATATATATATATATATATATATATATATATATATACATAATATTATCTCACTTTGCCTCGTACTCTTTGCATTAAATTTAACTCCCATCTGTTTCTTCTCTCCGCCGTTATCCACTGTATCAGCAAATAATCACCGTGTTCTAATATATGCTCTGTGGACTATGTTTTATACTTACTACGTCTGCGTGACGCCATTGCAGGCTGCACAGTGTTACACTAATATTTATGGACTCGAGGGTCTCTACTGACTACGGCATACGATAAACTTACGATTTTTTATTTTTCCTTATATTAATCTCTTCACATTAATTACGGAATAATTTTTCATTTTCAAAATAAACCTATCAACTCAGTCTACAATAAGAACGGAAATATATGTTCTGGATATATATGAAAATTTCTTAAAGCTACCAGAAGTCCAAATATTTAAATTACGTCCTCGACTTATATTTTTATCACCCGATCCCATGGAGACTTAAATATCAATGAATTATTAAAAACCTTTTGAAACAAATGAAGGCGTCGATGAGGAAAATAAAAATCGCCAATTTCTTTCTTCCGCAACAACACATCCATTTCGAAAAGGCAATTTGTTGGGGGATTAAGCCATCCCCCGTGCCTGCTTTAGTCAGCGGCGAACCTGCCCCGACAACTCAATTAACAACACTGTCCCCCGCCCACCCAACCCTATCCCACATAACTATTTAAGAAATTTTTTTGGAGTCGATGATTGCTTTGACCTTGGTGTTAGAATCGGTTCCTCTTAAAGCATTTGTTTGCTAGTAACCCGACCCAAACCCCCTTTCAACTCCCTTCCCCTCCTATCTTGTTTAAACAACCAGTAGCAATGTCTTCCAAACCATAAATGTACTTAGCAACGACCATTGATGTGCTCTGAAACAACTTGATCTCATGCTTGATGTATTTTATCGGACAGTGCCTAATAATTGTTAGTCCTAAGCACCTAATCCGTATATAAAGGCTAAAATAAGGCCCGAGATCGGTAGGATAAACCTTCATTATTATACCCCATGGTCTGCCCTCCTCTTCTCGTCTCCCTTTTTTACTCTCGATGAAGCATCTTTGCAGGGATAAGTTAGTGAACATTCACAGTCACGTAACTCAGCCAGAATTTTCATTTAAGACCGCACTCATATCGTTTGGAAGAGCGTTGGCGACGCCTTCCAACGACTTAATGGCAATATAAAGAGGAAATTTGCTCTGAACGTCAACACCTCTGGTTATCGCTGATAATTCAATCGTGGAGATCTTGGATTTACTTGAAGAAACAAGACGAAAAAGACTCCTCCTGGTTCTTTTATCTTCTGTTTTTCTCCAATTGCTCTTTCTTTTCATCTTCTACCCTCTGCGGTCGATGCTTTCGTGCTGTTGCACACGGAATGAAGACCTCGGGCCACTTAATCCGATGGTGTATTTTCAATATTCCTAATGGTTTGTGTTCACTAATTGTCCATTCGCTAACCGAACACGCCTAATAACAAAATGGGTGGTCTCAAAAAGACAACATGAAACGAAAGGAAGGAGTTATCTTGCGACAAGATTAAGTTGCTTCAATTATTGAAATTAACCATTACTATTCATTTGCCCTTTGCCTTTCTAAAAGAATTAATTCCTGAACTTTCTAAATAAATTAATTCCAAGCCTTAAAAACACAAAAAAGATCATGCAAATCTACTGTATATATACACAAACACATAAACATATGTATGTGTGCGAAAATACCCATAAAGCATAATTCCCCTCAGGTACCTTCGTATAGTATAGAGATTACAAAAAATATATGTGCTGGGGGAAATGAGGGGTGAATTCGCAATGAATAATGCGTGGCTCCAGACCTAAAGTTTATGAATATGATTTAATGAGAAAGGCTAATTAGACATTACTCTCGCTCTACCTAACTATGAATTCCGTGAGCTTGTTAAAAAGGGGGTTCACAATTTTTAGCACATAATTTCCAAATTAATATATGCTCTAGTCTCCTCTTTTATAACGGAGAAATAAATGAACATATAATGTTATAATTTTAGATATTAAAAATTATACACGTTTTATAAAACTAGTCCAAAGTTTATGATTTAAGGAACCATAATTTCTTATATGATATGACATTACTAATATTAGCAACATGTAAGGTATTAATAATAATAAATATTATTACATATATTACTATTATTATAATTACAGACATAAACCACACAAAAATGATGAGAGGTTATATAAAAGCGTAAATTTCATCTCAGCAAGTGAAAGTTTAAACAAGAGTGCCATTGTAAAGAAGCACTGAAATTCAATCTGCACCTCTCTTAAATTTAAAAGAAGGTAATTCATGATGCGATGACTCATGAAACCATAAATCACGCACATGATAAAAATGGATAATAAAAACAGGTGTCAAATGAACTCTGCGATTTGCATTAGGCAACGCCGTGACCCCACTTCAAACATGTCAAGTTTCAGGGGCTAGTTCACACACACTCGTAGTCATACTCTTTCGCTATTAGTGTGTCTCTCACATAAATTTACCCTGAGTTGATTCACACTAAAAAATTCGATTCAATGCTGAGTCTTAGGCTAGCTAGCCGCATAGGATACTTGCAATACGAAAGAAAGAACATTCCAAAGTTCTGGCGAGTGGAATCAGTCAAGATATGGAAAATGACAGGAAAATAAATTATAGGTGTATCATATTCTGGTAGTAGTAGTGGACTGTAATTGCTTCACACACGCGCAGAGAGAGAGAGAGAGAGAGAGAGAGAGAGAGAGAGAGAGAGAGAGAGAGAGAGAGAGAGAATATCACATTTCGTACGATTGCTGGACATTTGTTTACATTTTCTGTTGGTGATACAGATGAAGTGAAGAGACACCGTTTGGATTGAAACGTATTTACGTTAATGGCCAAAGTCGATTTTACCATTAGAGGCAACAGTTGGCTTTTTCCCAAAAGCTTTCAGCGAGTTTGAAATGCCACCAATGGGCCCTTCGGATACGAAACAACAGTGTAATTGCGTGAATTTTTGAGACTTTGATGGGGCCGTAAAACTCCCTGATGAAGCCATCGGGGATGTACTCGATTACCTCAATGGAGATTTATACCAGGCAATTACAACCGTTTAATGTTACAATCTTACCAGACGGCGTGAATATCTAAGCCTCTGATTTGACTGATAAAGCCTTTTATCGACGTTCCAAGGCTTTGCCGAGCAATCTGCAACATAAAATCTGCATTTTAATTCCATGCATTGGATTACAGGATTTTATCCCGCTGTGCTATTACGCCTGACTTCGAATAAGCACCTCCGTATGTCCCCTCTAAGATCCAAGGCAAGACACTTTACTGGCACCCAACACAGGCTAAAAATAACTGCACTTTGACGCCAACTACTATATCTCGAAGAAAGACGTTAAATAAGGCAAGAGGAAAAATGTTTTTCTTGTATGTTTGAAAGGGCATGAACATTCTCTTCATTTAAGGGTTCTCATAAACAAAAGCCTGAGCTCTCAAAGGTGAAACCTCCCAAATCCAATTGTCTACGGTACAACATAAAACTACATCTCAATAACTCAATGGACTCGGGATACCACAAGCAACAGCACCCTGTGTGCGTGAGGTAGGACGAAGGCCACACCAGGGAATGACCCATTGGGAATTATCATCCTACAAGACAGGTTCCCATGAATCAATAGCTATTGATTGCCCTTCTGCACTCTTGTAACTATAGTGAGTAGTGTTCATATATTTAAAAATACATGCAAGACCTTTTATAGATAGATCTAAGCATGCAATTTGTACACATACCTAAATGTATATATGTACGTTTGCATAAGTGTGTGAATATATATATAATATATATATATATATATATATATATATATATATATATATATATATATATATATATATATATATAATATATACATATATATATATATATATATATATATATATACATACATACATATATATATATATATATATATATATATATATATATATATATATATATATATAAAATATATATATGTGAATTCATATATATATATATATATATATATATGTGTGTGTGTGTGTGTATATATATAAAAATATACGTAAATTAAATATACTCTTATTTACATGCTGCATTGAAATATACATACATGCTGCATTGAACATATCACATACCGTACTAACTTATTTTGCATCTTCACAACAACGAATGCTGTTAGCATGATTACTGAATACATGAACGCAAATACAATATGTTTATTATGCAGTAGATTACAAATGACCAAAGACCTTCGTTCGATAGAAACATAACCCAATATAGTAAAACGCCTTTCATTATAAATTAAAAGGAAGACTACGAAGAAGAAAATGGATGAAGAGTAGCCATGTACAAGAACCATAGATCAGCTTGGATTCCTATAATAGCGTCTGATGGCCGTAGGCATTGTGCGCTGCGGTTGCCGCAGACAATTTTCAAACTGACACCTCTTCTTTGGCGTCCTGAGAGTTACTATGAAAAAACCAACGAGCTAAGAAGTTATTCATATAAATTTTACAGTAACAAAAGTCTAGGGCCTAGTCAAAGCAACATTTCCGAAACACGCCTTAATCAGGCTAACTTTATCTGTGCCACAAAGCCTATAAGAAAAAGAAATACAACTGAAAAAAGCAAAGAAAAGCTTTTGAAACTAGATGTGTGATGTACATGTTGCAAGACAAATACAGAATATTTTAAGATAAAAGGAGTAGCTTACAGAAGGGAAACAATGAAAATTTAAAAATTATAAAACAACAACTGGATTGTTTTACTATGCAAGGTAAAATGCAAAAGAAATGCACCTCCATCTTACATACACAATAAAAAATTATCGATAATCTCTGCTATAGAACATGATATCAAAATGAATGTGAAGATATCACCTTAACATGGTTACTATGGGAGACAGAGGAACAAACCCAAAAAGATATAACAGCACGCATACTTATCTAATATGAAAACCATACTCTTGAGATAAAGGTGCAGGAGAAACCGCCCAGGCCACACCGGGTAGCATCCCACCTACGTAAGTTTGCCACCCCCTCTACCCGTATGCCTGCCCCCCTCCCCCTCACTCCTAGCCTTCCTGCAAGGGCGCTATTAGTCCCACTCTGAAGATTCATCTTGATGGTCTCGACGGTATAGATTCTATTTAGTCGTGACATTAGTGGATTTCCAGAGCAATCTTAGGGGGATTTCCCAATGTTCTTCCTTCCCTAAGAGTGGCCTTATTTCCTAATTTACTCGCTCTCCCGAGAGCTTAGCTCAGAGAGGAAGAGGACGAAGAACAGCAGCATCAGTCCTGGAAGCAGCAGCGGCAATAGCAGCACCAACAGCAGCAGCAGGAACAGGGGAGACAAGGAAGGTGTAAAGCAACCCCAGTCACCAAGTAGGATGGAGAAGCAAGATGGAAGCATAGCACCGCCATGGCGGATATGAGAGAGGGAAGGAAGGGAGGTGGAGGTGGGGGAGAAGGGGAAGAATGTGAGAGGAGGTAGCTGGAAGAGGAGGGTGGGGCAAGAGCTATGTACACTGTAGGCGTCGAACAGTCGGGTAAAGAAAAATAAATCAGAGGTGAATAAAAGAATGGCACAGATAAAGGCGAATGGAAATGACGTGATAAATAGTATAGGAAAAAAAATGCTTGTGATGGCTGTTAGTGCAGGGAAATGATAGAAGAAGGAATAACGAGACTCGAAAATTAATTGGCACCGAATGCATTGTACAACAGTAAAAAGAACGAGCGATCGTTTATTATGGCGCTTGTGAATTTCAGATTTTAATTCTCTTTGATAAAACAGATGGTGGCTCGTTTCTCATCAAGAAAATACAATAATTGTTAATATAAGGACAACGCAAAAAGGATTTTTGAAGGTATGACACCCGTAATATGAACATTTTTACCATATTTCACAATTTTAAATGACTGATGCAAAAATAATGAATTTTAATGACTGATGAAATAATAATAATGAAAGAATTAAAGGACTCATAATTTAGAAATAATAATAATAAGTTTGATACTAACAACATTACAAGTTAATAAGCAACCATCCAAAAACCAATGTAACAGAATGGCTGAATGAATTTCCGGCTATATGTCAACAGAAAAAATATAACTATCAACGAAATAAAATTAGAGTACCGTAAATTTCCGGAAGCTGCATTACAGCACAATAAAAGGAGGCCACAAAATTTTGCCTCTGTTGAAAAGGAAAGATACAATATAAAGGAAAGAAGACGAAGCACCGAGACAACAAAAGGAAGACGAAGGAGACGCATAACTCCTCTTTTATTTTCCTCTCCCTATTCCTACATTTCTTCTCTTTTATTCTGCAGTCCCACCTCCCTTGCCCGACTCTCTCTCTCTCTCTCTCTCTCTCTCTCTCTCTCTCTCTCTCTCTCTCTCTCTCTCTCTCTCTCTCTCTCTCCACCATTAAGATGCACTCAGATATCTTACAATTATCTTTCATATTGCGGAGGTGAGTAATGCTCAGCTTCTAAAGTTACGGGTTCATAATAAAGCTTAACGACCTTTACGATGAGCTCAGGTTTACTGGAATGGCTCAGAATAATTCTTCCCGTGACACATTACCGGGCGTTATAGGTCATGGAAAAATTAATACCCCCCTCACACAAATATGGATATAATAAATATAATGCCTTTGTGGAGGACCCAACTATCCCCTCCCCCCGAAAACACATTATAAAAGCGAAGGGAAATGTTTTGAGGGAGAGCAAAGATGAGTGTGTACGCTGCCTCGTGACCAAGTGGTCAGTAAAACAAGTCCTGACAGATACTTCGAATGGTGGAGGCCAGATGCATACAAAGCCGTTCTCTTTAGTCTCCATTCCGCTTTGCATTGCCTTTTATCCTTTTCCTAACCCCTTTTTCCAATTTTCAATTTCCACTACACGATTATCATTACTTCTCATTTGGCAATCTGGGCTCTGTTCATACGATCCTAATAAACGCACCGGTTGTTTTACTCAACATTTCAACTATTTCTATTTTCATACTTGTCATTGAACTTAAAAAAAAAAAGATTGAACTATTACTTGTTTTTATGTCTAAATACAATTAATTTCATTTCTAGGAAAAAATTCTTTGTCAATTATTAGGTTAAGATATTTTTTGCCATCTAAATACAATGTCATTATCGTTTCGTCTGGAAGATGAAGCTTTTATCTCACAGAGGAAATTGGCTCCATAAGTAAGGCCATCCCGGTCTTATTGTCAATAGATACTGGAACAGGTCATAGACTCCAGACACTCGTTTGGTGAAGAGCAAAATCTCCTGAACGCACAGCCGTGGACATGGAATAAAGGAATCTGAATGAAAATCATCGAACTTAAGTGAGCTTTTAATCTATTTCTTCATATGCATTTGATATCTTATTTGTGCTTCCAGTACATAACGAAGAACACATACTGTTTGCCTATAATAATAATAATAATAATAATAATAATAATAATAATAATAATAATAACAATAATAATAATAATAAAAAAATAAAAAAAACATGGGAAGCTTTCTTGCATTTTCAATGAGCTCTGATCACTTTTTTATTCATGAGACAGCTAGCTAGTTGATATGTGTGATAACAATTGTTTCTCATGTAGGTGGATCTTCATGTGACACCATGCTTTAATTGTTAATCTTTGCGTTAGTATCAGACTATACTGTTGAGGCCTTCAGGCCTTTGGCCTGAAGTGGATTAGCAACGGCTGAATATTATATACATATTATTATTATTAAATGCTAAACTACAACCCTAGTTGGAAAAGCAGGATGCTATAAGCCCAGGGGCCCCAACAGGGAAAATAGCCCAGTGAGGAAAGTAAATAAGGAAAAATAAAATATTTTAAGAATAGTAATATCATCAAAATATATATTTCCTATATAAACAATAAAACTAACAAAGCAAGAGGAAGAAAAACTAGATAGAATAGTGCCACCGAGTGTACCCTCAAGCAAGAGAACTCCAACACAAGACAGTGAAAGATCATGGTACAGAGGCTATGGTACTACCCAAGACTAGAGAACAATGGTTTGATTTTGGAGTGTCCTTCTCCTAGTATCGCTAAGAGATATAAAGAATGGCTCAAAGGGAAAAGAAGTCCATGGCACGTTACTTCTTTAATGGCCAAAAAAAAGATGAAAGCTGCACATAAGCTCGTCAGTAAAGCTCCGATTTTACCTACAGCATGGAGAGTGCTATAAGCCTCTAATTTACACACGGTAGCAGTTCCTGGATGGTTAAGTCTTTTGGTGTGAACATTTTCTGTTCATCTGGTCAGCTCTTTCTCTGCTTCATTCTCCTCCTTCCTTCAGAAAGTTTCAAATTATAAACATGATCCTACAGGAAGTTCCAAACCATAAACTATATTCCTTTCACTCCTTTCACGAAACTACGGTCATAATGTGACAAAGCACTTCAAATCACAGATTCATCTCTTCACCCACTGTAACCTTTAAACCACAACTTTTCGATTTTTTTTTTCTTTTTACCAAAGATATATTTCCCGGCTTGGCATCTAACTTAAACTACTTTAAATTTTCATTAATTTTCCCATTAATATTTCTTATAAAAAATTCACCAATATAAAGGAGACTTGGCTTATTAATTCCTTTCGCACATTCTTACTTCCTGGATGTAAGGAATATTACTCTTCTCTTTTACAACTGTTTCAAACACACTGTTACTTCTCATGCATTGTCTAATCTGACACATTCGCCTGGCAACCTTGTTTTTAATAATGTCAAATCTAACCAGTATAATACAAAAAATTATAACTTTTTAACCACTATCTCCAACCTATGCAATATCACCAATTATTGTTTTTAATAGTCAATCTACAACCGTAGTTGGAAAAGCAGTATGCTATAAGCCCAATGGCTCCAACAAGCAAAATAGCGCAATGAGGCAAGAAAATAAGGAAGTAGATAAACATGAGAAGTAATGAATAATTAAACTACAGTCCATGAGAATTAATGAATAATTAATAAAAAAAAAAATTAGATCAGTAACAACGTTATAAAGATGTATCATATATGAGCTATGAAGAGATTTATATCAGCCTGTTCAACGTAAAAGCATTCCCTGTAAGTTTGAACTTCTGAAGTTCCAACGATTCAAATGCTCGGTTAGGAATATCATTCTACAATCTGATCATAGCTGGAATAAAAGTTGTAAAATACTGTGCAGTATCGACCTTAATGATGAAGAAGGCACGACTGCTAGAATTAATTGCATATCAGCACTGACTGAATAGGATAAATCAGACAACGCCAATTTTCTTCTAACGCGATCATTAAAAAACACATAAACATTTATAAACTTACAGCAAACTCTTCCTCTCTTTTATCATTTAAGAACTGCCTCTCGCTTGCCCTTCTACTTTGCATATTTTTGCTCCGAGATCTATTTTCTCATTAACATTTTTCCCAGTATTTATTTTTTCCCGAAAGAACGCCCTCATATCATTCCTGCATTTCTATTTCTACCAAGATTTTAAT
>NC_090745.1:92045774-92053274 GCF_036898095.1 Palaemon carinicauda
GGCCTAAATCTGTTTGGAAAGAATTTTCTTGCTTGAAAAATTAGTGGAAAAACTTCCGCAAAGCCAATACGTTTGATCAAAAGCTGGTGGTGTGATCACTTAATTCTTCTACCATTCTCAAAAAAAAAAAAAAAAAAAAAAAAAAAAAAAAAAAGTACTCACCTGAGCTACGTAATCAAAAGATTAACAATTCACAATAAGAAAATATGAGAATAGGTGGCTGGTTAAGTAATACGAAGCCACCTGAGGAGTATTAATATTGACCAAAATAGTATAAGTATATAGAAATTAATAAGAGAGAGAGAGAGAGAGAGAGAGAGAGAGAGAGAGAGAGAGAGAGAGAGAGAGAGAGAGAAGAGTTTATGCGAGAAGAATGCGACCAACAGTCGAACGAATCGCTGTAGATTCAGCATTATAGAGTAGGAAGAAACATCAAAATATGACAATGTTCAAGATGGAAACGAATATTTTCAACATATGCCGGAATAACATAGATGAAAAAGGAACCAACGGCATGTAAACAAATTAGAATTAATTTAGAAAATTCTGATAATACATCTCTCAAATGAAAATCATAAAAAAAACTGTGAACTTAAAATTCAACTTTCTATTTGTGAGCCGCCGATTACTTTATAGAAACTACGTCCTAGGTCATTGCAGTAGAAACTGGGAACTAGTGCACCATACCAAATTCTTTGGATTATCAGAAAATGCATATGATTGCGCATCCTACTAGCGTTTGGAAATCTGGGAATCAAACATCTCAGGTGGTACCAGTATTTTAAGTTTAACAGATTTACAATAGTTTGATATGCTATTTAGGGTCTGCATGGAACTTTTCTCTGAGAATTTTCAGATTCATAATGTCCTCATTTGAAACGCTGTTCAGCAATATGATGATGCTGTTTGACCAATATTCTTGATAGTGCCCAAAACATTCTTGTAACTAAAGTCAATTTCCCCTTGTTCTATAGATAATATTTATGACATTGCCCTCAAGATCGTCTTATATATATCCCGTACGTCCTTCCATGAACTCGATGCATAAGGTCTGCTGACCTCTGTATTTTTCCAACCCTTGATAGACAAAATAAAATCTGGGTCTCTTTCGGTACTCGCTGCATCATTACTCCTGACTGCTAGGTCATCTCAGGTGATACACCAGAAGCCCTACCGAGACCGGTGACCCTGTAAACAAGACTCTTAAACCTTAATCTATGCTACCATCCTTGTGTCATGACCACCCACATTTTAAGGTTTGAGTTTCCTTTCTCATGGGTATATTCTGGTCTACATATTTTTTTTTAATTTATCACATACAAAGCTGTAAACTTTTTTGTTAAATACATATATCTATAGCTATATCATATATAATACATATATTTATAGCTATATCATATATTTACATATAAATAGATAGATGGAAAGAAAGATGTTTATATATTCCATTTAATTATAACCTGTAATTATAAGTATGTTCAGCATTTCTTCTGCCTATGCAAACTACAACACTCATTATAAAATTAATTATATATATACATATATACATGCAACACACACGCACACACATATATATGTATGTATATGTATATATATATATATATATATATATATATATATATATATATATATATATATATATAAAACGATGGGGCGCCGTTATAAAACTTGCAGTGTCTTTCAATAACATCAACTAAACTTACGATCGTTATTATTAAGATCAGGAGATTATGAACTAAATTCCAATAATGCGCAGAGACGCTCCCAACATCTACTACTAAGTTAAGTTTACGAGTAGATCCTGCCTTGAGCATCAAGCATCTACGACGGTTAATAAATGTGAGATAACCTCCAATATACCCGGCAAATGCTTAAAATTCCGGCGTTGCGCGTAAGATAAAGTCCCAAACCAGCTCTTCTAAGGACTGAATTTCAAGGCTGACAAGATGAGACTCGCAGCCTTATGGCTGCATAGAATTAAGCATTGTACTTACCCAAGTCGTTAGTATAATTCTCAAGAGAAATATCCGAATACTCCGATATTGCGGGAGCGCTTGTGGATTCATATATATTTCTTATCGAATACAGCAAATTATGACCATACTTCTCTACCACTTAAACTCATATCTATATTTTTGCCGCAAGTACAAAAAAAAAAAAAAAAAAAAAAAACTTCCCTCTTGTTCAAAGAACGCTAGAGAAAAGTTGCTGGCTTATCACAGACGGCATTTGTGGGTATTCAGGAGTATTACGCTCAATCATGTGAGAAGCGGTAAATATATTTATGCATGATGCACTTCGTCATGCAGATACCACAATCACGAAGGGGGGGGGGGGGGGAAGAAGACTTCGTGTTAGCTGAAACCTTCAAAGAGAAACTATAAAGGATATATTACTCGGGCATTCTACCCTATCTTGTTTTCTTTCACGTTTTTTTTAAGTTTTTATAGTTTATAAATGAAAGATCCAATTTAATGTTCCTGTTTTTTAAATATTTTATTTTCATTGTTCATTACTTCTCATGTAGTTTATTTCCTTGTTTCCTTTCCTCACTAAGCTATTTTTCCCTGTTGGAGCCCTTGAGCTTAAAGCAACCTGCTTTTCCAACTAGGGTTGTAGCTTAGCTTGTAGTAATAATAATAATAATAATAATAATAATAATAATAATAATAATAATAATAATAATAATAATAATAATAAAGAATATATGTAAAGAGACGAAGTTAATGGCCTGCAGAACATAGCAATCAACGTTTATTGAGAAGATAACGGTGGAATTAGTAAACTAAAATTTAACAAATGAAGGAGAGAGAGGGAGTGTCAAGAAGAAAGATGAAGATGATGTCAGTTCAAAACCATAACCTTTCTTTATGTGGATGAGTAGGTTACCATATTAGTTAATTCACGTTTTTCATATATTTGATGTGTGCTTATATATATATATATATATATATATATATATATATATATATATATATATATATATATATATATATATATATATATATTTTAGAAACATGTACTGTATATATTAACGTACGCGATCCGTCAAATATGATGGCTAAATATTTAGAAAGATATGCATGCATACGAGCACACACATGCAACCCCTCTCAACAGGACATGACTACTCCCTCCTATCCCTACCCGAGGGACGGGAGGACCTGAGCGTGACCGAAAAGATACCATTACCGCAATGACACAAAGTAACAAAATATAAATCGACATAGATTATAAAAATAATAAAGAGGTAAAAGAGGGAAGACCAAGAGAGGATACGGGCACATTTTTTTTGTCGTCCTTGTCATCACTCATAATTATGGTTATTAATTAAATGGGGTATGGTGAGGGACGTGAATCCCCTAAACGATGGTCTTCTGCAAAGGCTTACAAGGTCGTCGTTTGCGTAGTCTTCAAGTTTGAAAATAGCCCTTAAAATCCTGCAGATCGTCGCAACTTCCTTCCCATTTCCATTCTCAGATACAACTTTCATTGCGGGCGTGAAACACCGGTCTTCGGAACAATTACCTTAGAGGAAATTAGCTTGATTCGTGTCGGAAACTCACGCTTTGAACGCCCATAAACGCAATATCCGAAAACCGGCATCATATTAAGATCGGGTGAGGGAATCTCTCTCTCTCTCTCTCTCTCTCTCTCTCTCTCTCTCTAACCCCCTTGTCACTGTTGGCTCACATGCCATTATCATTGGAATCACGTACACCTTGTAGAACAAAGCTTAAGTCCATCTCCTGAGCCCATTTGAAGTTAACCAAACGGCCATAGCCGACGGAACCAGCGGCATGGCCGTCCTTTTCCGGGGAAAACATTAACACTTACCCGGACAACGCTCTTCAAAATGAAGCAAATTATACGCGTCTCTGATGTTACGAAATAGCGATGAGATGAGAGGAGTAAAGAGAAGTGGCCGGATTAGGAAGTTTGGCGTCTAGTTTCTCTCAGTAATAAGTCAGATGTTTTTCACTGGTAGGAAAAAGTAAAAAAAAAAAAATTCTGATTTGTAGGATATTAGATTTCTCTTCTTTCTTTTAAGCTTTAAATTTCTGGTTAAACATTATACCCTGTACAAAAAATGCCGAAAACTTATCTTTTTGTAGCACAAAAGTTTGGCGACCCGGGGGCAACTTTGAACGTTACGGACAGGGAATAATATATCACAACGTGACAATAATTTGAAATTTTCCCATTACAACGCGAGAGCAAAAAACGCCCGTATAAGACAAAAACAAAGTGAAGCTATTTTTCAACATACAGGAGAGAGAGAGAGAGAGAGAGAGAGAGAGAGAGAGAGAGAGAGAGAGAGAGAGAGAGAGAGAGAGAGATCCAGGAAACCCATTAGTAAACAACAACAGGTTATGGTCATTATAATACATGGATTTCAGGAAATGGTTAACCATTATAAAGGAAAATGCGAAAGAGGAAGGAAAGCTTCAGCCCAGCTCCAGCTCAAAGAGGGGAGCTAGTGAGCAAGGGTTTATTCTATATGCCAGGGACATATAGAAAGTGATATTTCGTACATAATTATGAGACTAATACTTTTGATTTTAGGTTGCACTATACTATGCCAACAACATGCCTTAAATTTGTATACCTCAGAAACTCCAATACGAAACGTTTAGTGTAACATTTTTTTTTTTTTTAAATCGAATTGTAATTAATAGGCTATAACGTAATAACTTAATACTCGACAAAGTAACAATTCCAGTGTTAGACATGTTAAAATCTCATAAAAACGTATGAATCACCTGCAATTATCATGCTAAGTAAATCCGTGACTCTTTATTTACCCTCCAGCAAGATATCAATGGAGGCAGAACGATCGTTTAAGGATTAGGACGCAAAATTGACGTGTCACACGTCATTTAATAGGGTTAAAATTTTGTATAATTTACATTTATATTTTGCCATTTTAAGTATAAACCAAACCACTCTTTTATACATTTAATTTATTTTCTTAAAAGTTTCAACTGGTGGACAGTGTTATAGACATTATTTCATATTTCAAGTATTAGATTGCTACTATTAATCTCGGCATTGAATGATTAAACACATAAGTAAAATAACAATAAGTGGTAAGATTTTCTTATAGATAGAGTATACCAATATAACATATTGTAGGTGGTAGGTTGGCAAGAGCACCAGCCACCCGTTGAGAAACTACTGCTAGAGAGTTATTGGCTCTTTTGAGTGGCCAGACAGTACTACATTGGATCCCTCTCTCGGGTTACGGCTCATTTTTTCTTTACCTACACATATAAATAGTCTAGCCTATTATTTGTACAATCTCCTCTGTCCTCATACACCAGATAACACTGAGATTACCAAATAATTCTTCTTCGGTCAAGGGGTTAACTACTGCACTGTAATTTTTCAGTGGCTACTTTCCTCTCAGTAAAGATAGAAGAGACTCTTTAGCTAAGATAAGCAGCTCTTTTAGGAGAAGGACACGCCAAAATTAAATCATTGTTCTCTAGTCTTGGCTAGTGCCATAACCTTTGTACCATAGTCTTCGACTGTCCTGGGTTAGATTTCTCTTGTTTGAGAGTACTCTTATTCCTCTTTATATTGCTTACTTGTAAAGATTTTATAATTCATATTTAATAGATCTAATTTAATGTTACTGTTCTTAAAATATTTTACTTGTTAATTTCTTCTCTTATAGTTTATGTATTACCTTGTTTCCTTCCCTTACTGGGCTATTTTTCCCTGTTGGAACCCTTGTGCTTATAATATCCAGCTTTTCCAACTAGGGTTGTAGCTTAGCTAGCAATAGTAATAATAATAATACTTCCCGGTAATAATAATTTTATCATTAATAAAAATAATAATAATAATAATAATAATAATAATAATAATAATAATAATAATAATAATAATAATCACCAAGAAATCCATAACGTTAAAAAGTCATAAAATCAAATGCAATAAGGGATTTAAGTCAATAAACATTTTTCAAAGATAATATTAGTATTTAATTAATAACTGAAATTCTATGCACTTCCTGATTTTCCCCTAACTCTGCTAGGCAGTAACTTATTTTACGTCTATCAGTGGAAATATGAATAACCAATTTTACAACATTCATAAAACACACCGACATAACTGTCGTTCCTTCTATTCACATTTAAAGTGGCACTAAAATGAAAATTAGTAATATATATATATATATATATATATATATATATATATATATATATATATATATATATATATATATATATATATATATACAGTATATATATATATATATATACATATAAATATATATATATATATATATATATATATATATATATATATATATATATATATATATGTATATATATGTGTGTGTGTATGTATATAAATACATATTGTCATGTGAAACTATACAAAAACCAAAATGAAACCTAAACCAACAGACCTGGGTGATTTAGATCCTCCGCTTTCCTTATCAACTCTCACAAATGCCTCAGGCGTGACTAGTCTAGCTTTTAGGTCGATGACAAATTTATATCGAGACAAAGAAAAACTAGCGCAAAGAAAAAAAAAAACCGGAGGACGTGTATGAAAGCTTGGTAATTGTGGCTAAATTCTAGGAAAGAATTAAATTGAACTGAAATTTTACCATTCCTCTAATACAGTATATCAAACACATGAAAGAAATAAGAAACCCTAAGTTATGGCTATAATTCTTTTACATTCGCCTTTTATATCCTTTTCTAATAAAGCTTATAAATTCTTACGAACATTTACGTAGATCCCAGAATATATAATCCCACAGACACTAGATATCAAGTCTCCTTGAAAAAAGTTAAACTTCTATTCTGATATTCTTCCAGATATATAGAAAATGATTCCATGTTATGGGGGTAAAGATGGCAATTGACGTAATTGTTAGTTCATTGTCACTTTTTTTATCAATGTAAAATTTCATAGCGATTTTTATGAGCACAAATTTCGGTTAAGAATTTACTTTATCGGGTAATTCTGAATTAAAAACTCAATACAAAACAAATTAAATTTCCCAGTTTTATTGGATTTTGTGGTATTTTGGTCCCGTGACCCAGCACTTGGCCGGGGTGGCCTTTCAGCGGAGGACTGCAACCAAGGAAAACCCCTGCAATTGCAATAAGAAATAAAGGTTGGAAAATATAGAAGACTAAATAGTGGGCGTAACTAAGAGTCTAATGGATGGTTAAAATTAATTGATAACGTCGGCAGTGCAAGATTTAAGGTGCACTGGCGACACCATCCCTTCGGTTTAAGACGTAGAAATTATAAAGAATCCAGGGTGTGAACCTTACAAATGCCCGTAAATAAATTATTTTCCTTTTAAGGCATAACTGTCGACTGAATTAGTATAAATACTACAACTAATAATAAAAACAATTAGTGCTGAGATCCTAATTGCCTTCTGGGTAATCTAGAACCGAATACCAGACAACGCCAGCAATTTAGATAATATAAATTTAAAGGTTTGTATAATTAACTTAGTCATTA
>NC_090745.1:92058274-92095774 GCF_036898095.1 Palaemon carinicauda
TTTCCTCTATGCATTTCTATCCTTGCAGAACAATCTATCCTAGAATTTTCTGATCAATTTCTCGTTTCTATTTTTATATTTTCCTTTATTTTCTGTTTTGCTTTCTTCTTGACTGCCTTACCCATTTTAATGTATAACTGCACATGATCTTGCTCTTTCCTTCTTTGAACGTTTCTTTTCCTCATCCAAGCACTTAATATTTTATTTTAACTTTCTATCCTCTATACTTTATATATTCCTAAGAATATACAAAGTAGTTTCAAAAACTTATGAAAGCCTTCCTTCTGTATGTACTTATGACTTTCTTGTTTGTTTTATCTTCCTATTCAAATTTTATCAAACTCTCTTCTTTATTACAACTGTAGCTCAATTTTGTTTTACATCAAGCAAATAATCACTAAATATACTTACGACACTTTTCACCATTCTAACACCAACATTCTCTTTCTTCTACGCTGAATTAATACATAATCAATCAGGGAAACTTGGTTTCCAACAATTTCCCTCATCCCAATTATTCTTACAAATATTCCTCTTGGAGAAAATTATGAATTCCAAACACTACAGAGCATTTTAAAACACATTTTCACAAAATTATTGCCACTGACATTTCGTCCAAAGACCCAAGCCACCATAAAAACAATCTCTTTTTCTAGTGCATATTTATGCCTTTAAATCATCCAGCACGGATACCTTCTTTTTAATGTGTGTGTGTATATATATATATATATATATATATATATATATATATATATATATATATATATATATATATATATATATATATATATATATATATATATATACACTACATGTATGTATAGATGTGGGATTTAGTAATACGATTAGCCTCCTTTGGGAATTTCAACAACATAATAAGGCTGCATGTATGCCGTATTATGTTGATTGAAATTCTTAACTTACTCTTGCTTAGTCCATCGATTAAGTAAGAGCTTAGAGCCCAACAATCACACAACTGTATATGTTGAGGTTAATGAAAAGCCCATAGGGGTAGCAATCTCCATCCTACTATCCTACTGAGAAAATCAGTAAGACACTACACCAAAAGGAAAACAAGTAGATATAAAGAGATATAAATGACATACACTTGGCTTCATCTGCAACCTTTAACGGTTGATTAACATTTAGATATATAATTCACTGTTTTGACTAACAGACCAAAGGTACATTTTTAGAATTTCGTTCATCATTTTTTTTCCATATGGTTAAAATTTGAACGTAGATCATCAGAATGCGAATTGAGAGTGTAGCAGCTACACAACTAGAGAGAGAAAAATAAGAGTGAGATACCTTTTCCTTTATAGGGGTGGGGTGGCTCTACAGGTCAATTTAAGAAATTATTTTCGATAAGTGTGCTAATCCCAAGAACTTTTCACTATGGCTGTCCTCTATATCAATTTATTAATTACCAAGGAAATGATACCCTACCCAGGCCAACAAGGGAAAATTAGATTTTACAGGACGCAAATAGTTTTGGTCTTGTTAGCAGTAGCTTGTTAGAGGTAATAATACCATGATAACGCATTCATCTATCTTTCTATCTATGTACAAATTACATATACTGTCCATGCATATGTATATCTATACACACATACACACACACACACACACACATATATATATATATATATATATATATATATATATTATATATATATTATATATATACAATACATAAAAATGTATGTGTATATGTATGTACACATACAAATATATGCATATAATCAACATCTGTCTTGTAATTATATACATACAAACAAACAAACAAAGGCCACACATATATATCTGCATACTAAAAGAAATTCAGGTAAAATTTGGAGGCAATTTCAGAGGACAATATATACATATAACAGAAAATTTACCAGCACTTTGGATCTCCTTTGAACATGGACCACTACCAAAATTAAAATTCCAGAGAAGGTTATGGGAATGACTCTAGAAAAGGGAATTTTAAATAACACTAAAACAAAAGTTTAATCTCATTTTAGCATAAAAAGCTAATATCACAGATCATTTAAGAAAAATGCGATATTAAATAAATACCTATCTTTATAATTCATTGCAAATCAATTATTAATATATTAGGTTACAAACTAATTGAGTACACTCAATGTATATATATATATATATATATATATATATATATATATATATATATATTATATATATATATATATAATATATATACACACACACACACAACACACTTTTATCATACACACACACACACACACACATATATATATATATATATATATATATATATATATATATATATATATATATATATATATATATATATCCTAAGAAAGCCTGAGAGCAACATTTCCTTCTTCCTTCTACCCTTCTCTTCTTTCAAAATCTATCAGTCGAGACCAACTATAACATCCCCCCCCCTTTGGAGCGCCATCATCATTAAAAAAGCACATAACATTAACAGACATTAACGCGCGCCGACCCCTAAACGTGCTAAAGAACGGCGTCCATTTTAAAGCTCGTGGCGTGATCCATTGTTCCAGAGGGGTCCTGGAAAAATGCCTCTGGCGGCTTAAGAGAAAACCTAACCCTGTTCTGTATATGTAAAGCGCCATTACATGCGGGAAAAAAGAGGCTTAACAGGACGTCTTTTTTACATTCCAGTATTACATTCCTGACGTAAGCATCTCCCGGGAGCCATTCCCAAGTTTGGAACACAATGCACGGCTGGAATAAAGAGGACCCAGAGAGACAGTCTCTGTAGGTTACATTCGATCATGGAAGCACTCTTTCATAAGCTCTCGCCAATTGTTAGTCTCGCCTTAATAGAGCTATAAAAATCCCTAGTGTCTTTTGGGAGAAGATAATACCAAAAGATATCTAAACAAGAAAGCAGAATGGTGGAATTTACTTTTCTCGTTTCAGGTGACATTTTAATGTCTGAAAGGGGAACGAAACACTGCATACGAACTAAAAACTTGGCAGTACCGAGAGTGTTCTTTGCATATTCCATTTCGTTTCTACATGACAGTTTTCAGTTTTAAATGATCATTGTATAGTACATATCGCTAAAACTTCATCTTAAATACACTTGATTTACGTCAGAAAATCGTTAATACCCAATGTAACCATTGCTGTGCAGCAAATACCTACGTACACTTATTCCTACATACGCATGCGCCTCTTATATACAGTAAAGAATAATGAGTGTGTTGAGATCATAAGAAAAAATCTTCCCAATTGGAGGATAAAGTAAAATGCGGGTTTTGGATAAGCCTTCAACTCACTGCCGTTTCCCAAGAGACAATCTTAATCTTATATTGATCAACGTTTTATTACCTCTAGATAATTACATCGATAAAAGAGGCTCAGAATATCCATTTAAACAAAATAGTGACACTAGATAAAAATCCTTCCAGTTAAAATAGCTCACATAAAGGAAGTAGTTCAAATGAAAAAAACCCTAAATTCAATTACGCATATTGGAAGCGCTGGGAGCGAGAGGGCAGAGGCGAATAGTTTTCCTGGAAAAATGGAGAGAGAGAGAGAGAGAGAGAGAGAGAGAGAGAGAGAGAGAGAGAGAGAGACTTAAGTAAAAGTGAATTAATTTGTCATAAAACTAAAGTAATAACTTGGTAATGATTTATTTTGTTGCACATTGCTAACTGCGTACAAGACTATTACTGTCCATTACTTATAAAAATTATTAAATGACAAAAGTTTATATTACCAAATTTAAATCGTACGCTTGTTATATAAAGATATGATTTTGCGTCTTCTCTTTATAAACAATAATTATCCCTCCAAAAAAAAAAAAATGCACACACAAATTCCCTGGCAAAAGCAAATGAACTAAAAAACGACTAGCCACTAACGTTGCAGTTTACAAAAAGGTTATCTATGTCGTAGGCTTTGCAAAACGTTAAATTTCTTGCATAACAACAACGCACAACATAACAATAAATCAAAACTGATAGGCAAGACCATAAAGATTACACCGTGTAAGCTTTTCTTTTAGAAATATATCATTAATCAAGATTACTCTCTTAATGAGCTATAAATTAGAAATAATTTCCATTTATTGATTACATAATTAAAACTCGGTGGTGTTTGTAGCGTATCCAACACGGCACAGGTTACCAGCAAACAAATTTCTTTGTGCTTGTCCTAAGTAATAACCAAATGTCTTCGTTCTGAAGATCATTAATATATATATATATATATATATATATATATATATATATATATATATATATATATATATATATATATATATATATATATATAGTAAAATACATTGGGTAATTATTCAACGAAGCGATATAATAATAAATGGGAAATGACTAATAATTTTGTGTCGATGCAGATATTGTTGTAAGCATATGCTGTAATTGCACGAATGTTCATGAATAAAAACATTGTTATCCAAGTAATCTATTTACTATTGTAAATGGAGGTTTATCTTGAATAGGGACTATATCTACGATTGGCTCCACACAATTCCCAATGAAAACAAATTTTTTTAATAAAATGTACTTTTCTCTTCCATGACAATAAGTCTGTTATGCATCATCTGTGCGTTCATGGTACCTAACTTGCTTCATCCAATTTTAGCAATATTCGCTATGTAAACATTACATTAATAAAGTATAAAAATATGTTTGTTTGTCTTTCATTAGTTAACAAAAACATTGTGTGCTTGTCATTAATTTTTACCAAAAATGGTAAAAATAATTCTGAATGAATAAAACTTTCCAGTTTTATACAGAGAGAGAGAGAGAGAGAGAGAGAGAGAGAGAGAGAGAGAGAGAGAGAGAGAGAGAGAGAGAGAGAGTAGTCGTCTACAAGATTAATTGCTCTCAACTCGAGAAAAGTAAATAATTTCCGTAAATTATAGAAAACTCTGCCTCATTTATTCTTCCCTTTTTATTTTAACCCTCTGTCGCATGAGCCAAACGCTTCCAGTTCTAAACATGTTTAAATAAGTATACGAAGGAGGGATACTATTATAAACAAGCCCATCTGTCCCATCGCTTGACAGTTCTTAATAATACACACTTATGAGGAGAACCACGTCTTTGTCACAAGGAGAGAGAGAGAGAGAGAGAGAGAGAGAGAGAGAGAGAGGTGTCTGATGGATCGGATGTTTATATATATATATATATATATATATATATATATATATATATATATATATATATATATATATATATATATATATCGGAAGTTCCGATCAATAAGGAACAACAACTAAGGAAACCATGTATATATGCATTTTTCTACCATAAACCCTTTCAGTTTAGGGTACAGACTCAGATTCTCACCTGAGGTTTGGGAATGAAGTCGCTTGTTATATTCCGTATTTCTTTACCTCAGCATACACTGAAAAGCAATTAGAGTTGCTGGACTGGTGGGTGCCAAGTCATTAACAAATCACAAAAGTAGCAAACTAATCCCATTGTCTATCTGCCTAACTATATATATATATATATATATATATATATATATATATATATATATATATATATATATATATATATATATATATATATATATATATATATATATATATACATATATATGTGTATATATATATATATATATATATATACAAATATATAGATATAGAGGTGTATACATGTCCAGGTTTTGCTAACTTTGTGGTTTGTTAATGACCAGGTTCGATTCCACGTTATCGTCCACCATTCTACTCAACACTCAACGAGTACCAGCGTTAAACAGGGTCAAGACAACAGTTAGAAGATACAGACCTCATCTCTTGAGACTTGCTGAGAACTGGAATGCTCTATCTACCATGCTGGTCTCAAAAATTCTGTAGTGGAAAAACTGCATGCTGTGAAATATATGTATCCCTTTCTGAGTGGGAATACCTTATCGAGGTGAAATGGTTTGTGTATCCACATGATCAGCAAAGCTGCACTAGTCAGGGACACCCTTACTAGGTTCGTTTGCTGAGTGATCAGACTAAAATCTCCCTCCATCACCAATCTGCAGTGGCCAGCGTGGTGATAAAAACTGACAAAACCAAGACATGATTAAGGATATTTCCGAGGTCTTTCTTCTGAAATATATACAGTATACACATACATCATAACTTTCTATGATTGACTTTCAAACAGAAAAATATCAAGGCGGTAAATGTAAATAAAACAAAAAAAAAGCTGTTCTTAAATCAATTCTAGCGACTTGCACATCTGGTAATTACTGAAAGAGATAAAAGCCTCTGCTGTGAAATGAGATTCGATTACCAAATGCTAAACAAATAGTCTAGAGCCATTTGACAGGCACTGTAACTTTACAATCAATTTGGCAGCAATAGTAAAGCCCTGATTACCAACTTTACGCATTAATCAGGAAATACTATAGCTACAAGTTTGATATGCCGTCGCGTTTCCTACGCAAGGTTTAACTTTTTGGTATTATTTGATCAAAATGTCATGAAGGGATAAAAAGCCTTCAAATTCGATAAACTGCGTTATTTCATACAAAATAACGAACACTCTATTCAATAATGGTGCGGTGCCAATTGCCTGATGCTGAAACGTAGTAAATACATATTACTGCTTAAAATAAGCATATTGCACTAACCAGAAACCCGATAATTCATCTCGAGGAATTACACCACCCATACAAGAAAAAATTTAAATACTTTTCAGGAATTGTGCTGGACTAACATGTTAAAAATTTTCTTTCGTTGTAATGTCCTTTCTGGTATGGAAGGGAGAGAAAGTGATGCGTAAAATAAGAAAGGCATTTTAGAACCTTCTTTTCCCTACTAAGTTCCTATTACGTTTCCAATCTAAAAGCTTACTACTGTCGATAAGGTAGTACTTAAGCTCAAATTCCACTACAGAATAATTTAGTCAAGAATATTAATATCATTCTATTGTGAATGCAAAGTAATATATTATTATAACAGTAATTTGAGCAACATCATACCTCCATATTAAGTTTAGTTATATTATGAATAATAGATAAAATAAATGTGCAAAATCAATATGATAAATAATTCATGAGAGCATTTTAATTTCTGGTAAAGTTTGCAAAATGCAAATCTATTTCCTAAAACAAAAAAACATTTCGGAGTCATAAAAATGGTTACTGACACAATTAACAGTAAAATAATGTATGGACTTTCCTTTATGGGGCAGGAAATAGAAGCAGGTAAGAGAGCGACCATGGCAGAAATGAATATTCCCTATTCCGTTGATACCTCGCCCCTTCAATTGTATAAATGTTAGGCTAGGCAAGGAATCTAAACTTTTTTCCTAGAGTGCCACAGGACAAGTTGATTTCCCTGACGGGTTTTCAAAAAGTCATTTTCTCGATTGTATTTGAAGATAAAACAACATTTTCCCCCTGGCTCTTTTTATTTTTAGGGTGGATATGATGGCTTTCGTGAAACGAGAACTCAACAAGGCTAATCGAAAAGTTAATGGGGCTTGCCTAATCATCCCAAATATGACTAGGTCTAATTACGGACTCAAATTGTAATAATATCTCAATCTGAAACTCAATTACAAGGGTGAAATCATCGATCTCGAAAGAGCTGTAAATTCCAAAGGCTGCAATGAATATAGTAATTTATCCTGAACTGCACATTAGGCACCATCAATCTCTGCAGTTCAACTTACAGAACCACAGAATCTAATTACAAGTGATCAGACAGCTAATGGTCAGATGAATTTGTTGGCTTTAAAATAAGACCTTTAGTTCTTCGCGATTATTGCAAATCATTCCTTTTATAACCAGATGCGCATGCCAATCACTCATTCATTCTTTAGGGGAGGTTCATTCCCCTTCAGTTTCCTTCTCATCCTAATGCAAAAGTAGTTCAACTCATTTATTGATCATTTCACATTTAATCATCTATGCCTTTACTACCCATTCAGAGACAACTAAAGAACCCACATACTGTATAACCGTATAATTATAACCTTAAACAGTCGAAGGGGATAAAGACTTTTACTAGTATGGAGAAAACACATTTTCTTTCTCGAAGAAAAAGCATTACTTTCTACTTTATCTTTCAAGATAATTACCGTCAAAATGCTCAAAGGATAAACATCGAGAGTCGATTCAAAATACACTACAAATATAATATTACAATGATGATTAATTTTAAATGGGATGCTTTAACCTCATTAAATACCAGGTAACTTCAATAAAAAGCAAACCGATATCAATATGCTGCAATGATGTAAATATGTTTACAAATATTCTTCCCGCAAAGGACTGCATGACTTCCAGCAGTGGGACATGACCAGTAAAGTTACCACTCGAGTCAAGTATACAGAGAAAAGAACATACACCCGCCAAAGCAAAACACTTCACCGTATACATATAGTATACATCATCATCATCAGCCATAACTAGTCCACTGCATGACAAAGGCCTAAGACGTGTCCTTCAGCTAGCGTCTGTTCATAGTCTTTCTAAACCAACCTATAACCGCAAATGTTCTTAGCTCGTCAATCCATCGTCTTCTCTTCCTTACCCTGCTTTTACAATCTCTAGGTTCCCCTTCCGTTATTCATAATGCCCATCTAATTTATTATCAGTCATTCTCAATATATGTCCTGTTCATGTCCATTTCTTTGTCTTACATTTTGTTAGAATGTCCTTGACTTAAGTTTGCTCTCCTATCCGTGTCGATCTTTTTCTGTTTCTTAGTGTTATTCCCATCATTATTCTTTCATAGCTCTCTAAGTTGTAACTAGCTTATGTTCTAAGGCTATAGTAAGGCTCCAAGTTTCTGATGCATAAGTTACTACTGGCAGAACCTACTGATTAAGTAAGTTTCTTTTAGAGAAAGTGACCTTTTACTTTTCAAAATCTCATTAGACCTTTATTCTGACCTTAATCCTTTAATCTAAAGCTTATTAAGCCTAATTAAGTGGGAATCACTACTATAATCTATCAATATAAATAACCTTGTGTATTTAGTTGTCTAAGATTATATGTAAATTTTTAATAGAATCTGTTCAACAATTTTAGATATTTTGTTAAAATATTAATATTTGGTATTCATCAATTAATTTTGAAGCTCTGGTATGAAGACTAATAATATCTATTCGCAAAGAAAATTAAAATTAAATTATAAAAATTGGAAGCAAGTAGATGAATACATATAATTTCACATGTTTAGTAAGATGGCAATACATTAGAAGTGGAAAAAAAATACTTAATACACGGATCGAAAATAAGAAATTAAAACTTTAAGACACATTGTAGCAGTAGCAAAAGTATTCCATCATCCCAATGTAACTTTGAAAAATTCAACTACACAACAATAGTGTGTGTTAGCAGGTATTAACTGGCATAAAGCACACACACACATCCGCACACTTTGATATGAATAAAATAAACTTGTAAGATAAAAAAAAACTCGCTCTTATACATCTGTAAATTTTATATATAGGAATACATATACAAACGGCCACATGCAGACAATATTCATGCTCAGATAAAACATAAAGGTATAAATACTAAGGCAATTCATAAAACTGAAATATATGGAACATACATTAAAATGAACACATAAAAAATCTAATCTTCAGTCATGACGTGATGCAAAAAAAAAAAGAAAAATTGAACGAGGGAAAGCTGAAATATGACTCTGTGATTATCCGCAAAAAGACTTTAGATTTTCATGACCTCCTGAATTTAAAAGTCGTCAATACAGCCATGACTAACCGGCCCAACGATCAGATTATGGGTCTGCAGGAAGCCATAACCCCATAAGAGAAAGGGGTAGATTAGACGGAATTCATTTCATTTATATATACACACATATATATAATATATATATATATATATATATATGTATATATATATATACACACACACACACATATATATATATATATATTATGTATATATATACACAGAGGGAAAAATCATGAAGACATTTCAATATATATATATATATATATATATGAAAGTATATAATAATACACATATGCATACATATAGGCCTACTGTATATATATATATATATATATATACACACACACACACAAAATGTCTACAAGCTAAGCAGGAATCATTTCCTTAAAACCTGCCAAATGTTATCCCATTTTTGAAAGAGGTGTACAATGACCCTCCACGGCATGATTATGAAAGGATTTGGATTACATATTGCAATCGTTTCCAAGACTCATATCATAAAGGTCACCCTTATCGTGTCTGTACATCAAAGAGAAATCGAGGAATAAATAACTGAGGGAAATCGCAATTTACAGCCGCGTGAAAAGGGGGGTTGAAAAAAAGGGAAAAAGAAAAAAAACCGTAAAGAGATACAGTCATCTTTTCTGACTTTCAACGCCTGCCCTCAGCTCCTAATAACCATATATACCGGTTCTTTTACAACTCGTGGCCGATGACATAGGTATCCGTAAATTTTTAAAACAAAATTCTATCATTATATGGCACTACATTTTGTACTGTTAGTTCCTAAATGTGCATTGCATATTTGTTCAGTATATACATTTTAAGTAATAAGGGTAATTATTCATGATAGATTAATGATAATAACTTAAAAGGCATCATAATTATCAGAAATACTGCAAAAAAAAAACACAGTTAGTGCAATATAAAACAAATTGTTTGTTTCAGGGTAAAACTCAAAATCAATTCTTTTTTTCAGGAATTACGGACAGCCCAAGACAAATTGCAAATTGCAGAGGAGCAAAACACTTGCTCCTCTGATTGACTTGTGGAAATCGGACAACACGAGGCTTAAAATAAGGACCATTGATAATAAAAAATAATCTGCGCTGCAAAAAAGAGCAAGAGAAAATTAATGGATTCATCAATTTGGAAGATTATGTAATCATTGATCCACTAATGAAAATAAAGGTTAGATCCAACATCTTGTACTCGTCACTTATAGTGAACTTGATTATTCAGTAAAGTTAACATTCAATGGTTTTCTTTTGATTACGATAAGATGTCCTCTATAAATTTCCTTTCTCCTCCCATCTTTTCAACTTAGTTCTTTATTCAGCTGATGATAATATTTACCTATCTATCTATCTATCTATATATATATATATATATATATATATATATACATACTAACACCCCGAAGCTTACCAGATGTATAAGTACCAGTATTTGATGACCTCGAGAATAAAAGACTTACACTATATATATATATATATATATATATATATATATATATATATATATATATATATATATATATATATGACACTGCTCACTGCATACTAAAAGTTAGTGTGCGTATTCATTATCTCATTCAGAGGTTTCTCTTTTTCCCAAATCGCTTACAAACCCAGAATCATGCTAAATTCCACATGCTATAACCTAGAGTTAAAGGATTAGGTGATACAGAATATCAATTATCAACTTTTTTTTTTTTACTTGGATTCAATTATTAGTATTAGAAAATTCATCAGCTTTTAAATTTCCCATTTTCAAAATAATCGCACAGACCCTAATTCACCGTGACTAATCTAATCTTTTAAAAGTGGATAACGCATTAAAATCGTTCGGTTTTGTTCTTGTTTCATTAAGAGCCAGGCACGGGCTCTTGCACAATTGTAGCCCGTAGCAAATCGTTAGGCGATTACACGTAAACCGTAGAATCATCTAAAGCATAAGTAATCCCTCCCTCTCTCTCTCTCTCTCTCTCTCTCTCTCTCTCTCTCTCTCTCTCTCTCTTCTCTCTCTCTCTCTCTCTAACTAATAAGAGCATAAATCTTTGTTCAGATTACACTATCTTATTCTATCTTGTGGTGCATGAGGAGGAAAGACGCTAGCGAAAAAAATAAGGGGGCTCTTACTCCCCTTTCCTCACTTGTCCCGTGAAAGTAACCCCGTCTCATTCGTTAGTCCGAACGTCTCTTTTGTCTTTCCAAGAGCTCTTATTGGCTTTTTCTCTCTATCGGGCAATAATCTCTACATCGGCTTGTCTCCATGACCTACGTTATTTGTAGGTTCATATGTCTTCATTTGAATCATCCAACCAAACCCCATTCTATCCACTATTGCATCTTTATCCCCATCGACAACTTCAGACCTTAAGAAGCTATTTTCTTGTAAGAGAGAGAGAGAGAGAGAGAGAGAGAGAGAGAGAGAGAGAGAGAGAGAGAGAGTGCAATCACAATTCATGGTAAGCTTTGAGATGAAAATGTGAAAAAAAGCTGATGCAAAGTTATCATGTGCACAAGATTCATAAAAATACAAAAATTCTTGCAAGCTGTTTTAAAGACATGGTCATTAGCTCTTAAAAACTAGCCTTCAAGAAGATGTCCATTCTCAACACCACTCAATTACTTAACAAAATTTTCAGAATGATGGAAAACCAGGAATTAAAATTTCAAAAAAATAACAACGATACCAAGAATATAAAAAAAAAAAAACCTTTTTTAACATCATGATAATAATACAAATAATAATGTTCAAACCTACAAAAGATGAACAAAAACAAATGAAGTCAAAGATAATTTCTCAGCAGTAGCCTATGTACTAACCTGCAACTAGAATAAGTCAATACTTCCAAGTCTTTTAGATATGAGAAATTTATACACTCCGCATATGACACCATGAAAGCCCGAGACAGGAACTTTATTGCCCTCTCAAAACTTTTGAAGTGATTGCATAATCAATAAGATCTAGAAATAAAATAAAAAGGGAAACGATCCTCAATTCATTGAAACGAAGTGATAAAGTCTGAGTCAATAACAAATGATATGAGGCCTTTTGTTAAAGCGTTACCTCTCCTGATTTCAAGCCGTTGTCCCACAGGAACACCCCCCCCCCCTTCAACCAATTCAAAAAAGGGACGGAGCCAGATTTAATGAAAATGGCGCCTCCGGACCGAGAATGAATCTGTTCAAAACAGGTGTTACATTATTTCAACTAAGTGTAAAAGTTCTCGTTGATAAATGAATCTGCGTTTCTCGGTAGGTATTGCTCCTCCTCCTCTTCCTCCTCCTCCAACCGAGTCTTCTCCCTCCAACAGCAGGGTCTTGAGTCATGAACATAATTACGTTCTCGGGACCATTCGTAAGAGAATAAAAACGATTAAATACTCCCCAAATAGCCAAAAACACATAATTCTATCAGCGCTTAAATTTAAAAGCATTGCTGGCTGTACTCGGTTTCCCTTTGTGCTAATGCAGGTGGCTCTAGGTAGGCGTTGAAGGAAGTGGGGAAAAAGGGAAAGATACGGCGAAAACCTTGATTGAAAACAAGATGAGCCGCGGGGAAAAGGTACAGGAAAACAGGATGAGAATGGAGAAAGGAGGATGAGAAGCAAGAGAGGGAGTAGAAGGGAGAAAGGTAGAAAGCAAGATGGGGAATTGGAAGACAAGAACGATGAAAAAAGTTGGAAACGCAGTATGACACCTTGCACAGAACGATGGAGGTAAAAAAAGAAGGGTGAAGCACAAGATGAAGAACATGGTGAGCAAATAATGATAGCAAACTGACGAAAGGATAATGGAAAGCAAGGCAATTATTATTATTACTATTATTATTATTATTATTATGCTAAGCTACAACCCTAGTTAGAAAAGCAAAATGCTATAAGCCCAGGGGCTCCAACAGGGAAAGCAGCCCAGTGAGGAAAGGAAACACGGAAAAATAAAATATTATAAGAAGAGTAACGACATCAAAATAAATATCTCCTATATAAAATATGAAAACTTTAACAAAACAAGAGGAAGAGAAAGAAGATATAATAGTGTGCCAGAGTGTACCCTCAAGCAAGAGAACTCTAACCATAAGACAGTGAAAGACAATGGTAGAGAGGCCATGGCACTACCCGAGACTAGAGAACAATGGTTTGATTTTGGAGTGTCCTCCTAGAAGAGCTGCTTACCATAACTTAAGAGTCCCTTCTACCCTTACCAAGAGGAAAGTGGCCACTGAACAATTACAGTGCAGTAGTTTACCCCTTGGGTGAAGAAGAATTGTTTGTTAATCTGTCAGGTGTATGAGGACAGAAGAGAATATGTAAGAATATGCCAGACTATTCGGTGTATATGTAGGCAAAGGGAAAATGAACCGTAACCAGAGAGATGTATCCAATGTAGTACTGTCTGGCCAGTCAAAGGACCTCATAACTCTTTGGCGGTAATATCTCAACGGGTGGCTGGTGCCATGGACAACCTACTACCTACAAATTGTAAGAAATTGGATGGATGGAACACTAACACTCATAATAACAGAGATAATGAACACTGATACTCATAAGAAAAAAAGAGAAATCAAGAAATGAAATTCAAGTCTCCAAGAAGAAATGTCTGAAGAACTGGTGGTGGCTATTAATAGTGTTCATCAATAATCAAATTCTACTTGGATTTTCATACTTGCATACACACCAACATTTATACTCGACAATTCTTAAAACTAAAATCAACCACATTTTAGCTGGAAAAGAAAAAAAAAAGATAAAATTTATTGTATTAATTAGATATCCTGCTGCAAGAAGAACGACCAGTGCAATTCAGCCAGAGCCCGATTATTTATTACCATACCCAGAAGACGAAACGCAACGAAGAGATAAATCAGGGGTCTCTCCATCACACACAGACACACACACTAAACCAGACATGTACACGTACACCAAAGGCACCGCCCACACCCAGCACTCATCAACCATCTGTCTCTCCCCACCACCCTTCGGCATCGCCGTCACTCCCGATCGAAATCTCGATTCACCTTCGGGAAATTTGTAGTGTCGCCTCAACAAAGACAACTTTAAATTACCAGGAATCAGATAAGGGTATGAAGAAGCGGTCTGCAGGAGAGGATTTCATATCTTTGACACTTGAGAGGATTACAATTATACACACGTGCGTTCTTTTAGAAGCATAGGGAACCATTCTCATCAGTTTCCTACTGGGTTTACTGATTGCGTAAACACGAGCGTTCTAAATTACTCATTTTTATTCTGTTTTTACATTACTGAATACGGAAAAAAACATTCTTTATTTACGAACAGTTCCATATGTTATTCTTGAACAATTTTAACTCCAATTATTATATTACAGCAGTGCTGTAGACAAATGTCAATGTATAACTGATTTGGAGTCTATGTAATTTTCATAAAATTCACTCGCTTCAAATTCCTTCTAAGTTTTGAATGATGTACCTCTAAGAAGGATACTTTAAAATTTTAAGCCAAGCTTTCATTATCGTCTTATTTTCAATAACGAATGAGTACTGCTTTCATGTCATTTCTTCTCTTGTACTACAAAATTATTTTACAGCAGCTAGTTCTGAAAATATCTAGGTACGATTGATTACGCATATCAAGATTACAAGTGAAGATTTTTTCATACTTTCTCGCGCTGGACACTATACGGAAATCTACAATAATTCAGGACAATAATCGAGTTTTGCACATGATTATTTTAGAAATAACTCTGTTATTGTGTTTGGCGATCGGAGCGCCATTATACACATAACATCATACGTCACTTGCAACGATTAGACCTGCATTGTAGTGCTCATCCCCACCACCTAATGGATACAGAATTGGGTAACCATCATTAAGGAGCGATAAAAAAAAATGCTTTGTCAATAAATCATGCAACTTTACAAGGCAAAAATTAGAAGAATTAGAATAAGACAGTAAGGAATTCTTGATAGGCCAAAATGGCTGCTGACGGATTTAAAAATGGTGGCTTTAGATGTCGTAAATCTTACTGGCTACATCGTCATCATGCACGCAACTTACCGTGAAGTTATCTTTCCTTACTATTCGTTCTCCTACCAAGCATAATTTTGTTTAATTTCCTTGACATTAAATATCCATATACACATACTGAACTGATATAAATCAATATGATATGTAGTTTCACATTGGCTAGACTGCTGGTATACTAAGTCACTTCGAAGTAACACATATTAGCAACCATGTATTTGTAAAGATATCGACAAAAGCCAAATATGATCTATAAACACAGAGTGACGATATTACAAAGTATTCGTTGAATACGAGGCAAAGTAAGAAAAATGAGAGGTTCGACAACAAACGACAAGTGACCTTGAGTCGAAAAAGAAGCAGCAGGTACCAGGGTTAACCAATCAACTTCCAGCTCTTCACAAACCTTGCAAAGTGTGCTTTCATATACAATACACCTGTGAAGCTCTCCCCCTCTGCACCACGGAACATTGGCCCCTTAAAGTAATGTCCTTTAAAGAATGCTGTATCATCAATGACTGTCCGCGTAGTGTACTGGCTGCCGCTACCACACTACAGTACAGTATCACCAGATCCATATCCTTCAAGTACAAGCAACCATTGCTGACGCAGGTCATCCATGAATTTCTTTCGATAGTGCAACACTGCACTGCGACTCAATGTTGTAGGATAAACGATGCATACAATTTATAACTTTTCATTCTTCCGTTTGTTGCTTTTTCCTATTGTGTTTAGAAAATACAAGTTCCGGAGAGAAATACGTTACTTAACTGGATTTAATATATACAGTATATATATATATATATATATATATATATATATATATATATATATATATATATATATATATATATATATATATATATCCTAACACAAACTAATATTCTGTTTTGTTCCATAATGATTTTCATAAAATAAAAGTTAATCACGCATCTTTTATGTGGGCGCCAAAGAAATTCTTCGTGGAAATTCTATCAATACAATTTCTCCTATAGTTATCAGGAAAACACTTCATTTCCTCTTATTTCCAAGACAAACTTGAAATTATTTCTCACGAAAGTCTTTAACCATTTATGAACTCAATTTCTTAATAATTTCAACTGTAGTTTTAAAATCTGAGATGTCTCTACTAATAGCAACCATAAATTAACTCAAAATTTTATTTCCTAATACTGAAATTTACTCTGAATTTTCTTGAAAATAAAGTTAATACTATTCTAAATTGTTGAATCAGATGATGCTTTTCAAAAGAGACTGTCTTACCGCCAACCATTGTTCACAAAGAACCAAATATATGATGATGGTGCAAATAATGCCGAAGCCATGGAAGCTCTGACTTGCAAAGCTGGAGGGACCAATTAAGACATTCCATTATACAGTGGTACCCCTTGACTGCAATACTGGTTGGGATAAACTCAAAAGATGCTCAGAGCCTCTTTGGAAACAGTGAAGGGGAACATAAATAAGTTACCAGTTGCCTTTAAAGCTCCCATTGTTGCCTCTATATCTCATCCATTCCTGAAAATATTACCCTTGCAATCACTAACCCCTTCCCAAAGTAATATTCTGCTGCCAGTACCAAATATAACGAGAATATTTATTACGTGAAAAGAAGCTGATCGACCGAATCCCTTGCAAAAGAACCACTGCATTATCGGAGTATATTAATATCTCAAGTTTAGCAAGACGTTCCAACATGGGAAAGGGGATTTTAGAGAATCAGCCGCTAGTTTAGCACCTCCTTAAAAGAAGTGATTTCGTGGAGTAATCCTGATAAAGAGTGAACTTCACCCGTTAAATCCTTTGCTCGTAAATGTGTTCAGTAAAACTAAAATAATCTACAAATATAAGGATTCTTTCCCTGTGACTTAGCAGATAGATACTGGCTCGGTATATATTCAAAGCGGATGACGTTTCTAATTATAATGAAAACCTGAATTATCCCAATGTTTATCTCAATTTCTTGTTTTTAGCTGGTGTGTTACTTAAACGTGCTTTTAAAAAAGCGCTACTTTAGAAGTAACAAGTTTATAAGGTAAATAATTAGAATTTTAGTACGATTCTTTTCTTAGTGTAAAAATTCTGACTCTCGAAACAAATCTAAGTTTTGACGTAATCCTTAACAAATACGCACCATTCTCTCTCTCTCTCTCTCTCTCTCTCTCTCTCTCTCTCTCTCTCTCTCTCTCTCTCTCTCTCTCTCTCTCTCTCTCTCTCATTACTCAGTTCCCTAATAAACTCTTTTGTTGTTTACATTCCTCGATTAATAAGCAAATTCCAAATCTCGGAGAGACTCGAGATTACTATTGATTCTCCTTACTCGTGATTTCAAAACCATTTATCAGATTCTCAAGAGTCTAGACAATGTCCTACTGGTCGGAAGCAATTTATTGTATCGTCTTGTAGTCTTGATCTCTCTCTCTCTCTCTCGAACCTTCACTATAATAAATGTGTCTGTTATGCTTTCACCAATATTAAGGAATTTAATGGGCATCTTTGTTTTTGTCGTTAACCATGTAAATTTCGTACTCCCAAGAACAACTGGTTAGATCTGAAAACAATACTTCATAATACAAGGTTATTGTGGCATCCATACCGACCAGTCTCTCGAATTAGTGGATAGAATATATCATCTTTGCCATCCCCCATATAATCACGACCATTCTTCGTTTGATGTCTTATTGTTACAACAACGCACTCAGACAGCACCTTGAAATATCCAACACTATCAACAACTTACCTAAGATACAAGAAAGATTTTCGCTTTCTCTCTTTAACCAAAACGTGTTGCAACGAAACCTGCTCTACACATTTTGTTGTCTCAGAGGAGCTGGAGTCTGAGGTCGTCTGTCTCCGTGAAAGCTCCTGTACTACCATTTGGAGGTGCACAAGGGGCCAACTAGATCGATCTCTGACCCTCCGAACAAGTGTTTCCTTAGTTTTTGTTAGGAGATGGAGACTATGGCCCAGTCGAGTTGGAAACTTCGACTTTTCTTTTAGAATTAAAGCTCAATAGAAGAGGAAGAAATTCTTTGTAATTTGACTTGACGATACGGGTTATCCAAAATGAGGCACAAGGTTTACAAGGGATTTAGGTAATTGCGTATTTTGCCTTTTCTCTCGTTCTACAAGTGCAAAAGGGGAACAATAAAACGATCATTCTTACTGGCCCTAGAATAGACCGTAACTATGAGGGTTACATTAACGTTACAGGAATAAAAACACTGAAAATAAAGTGTTAAAAAAATTTGCATCGTATAATTGAAGGAATCAGAGAGCAACTAATGAAAATTATTAATATCCTACAGATCCAATAAAAATAATTGACCCACTATTCAAACATATATAGAAAATATATACAAGAATGACAAGTGATGATTAAAAAGAACTTATTATTTCTACCAAGAAAATCCACAGTTAATAATAATTGACACAATAATAAGCGAATTTTCTTCCTTTTTAGGCTGAAATTAAAATTTGCGGGCATTAACATATTCATTAACATTAAAATGACATAACATGGAAATATTAGGCAATCCTGCCCAGGAACAGAAAACTGATTACTTCCTCTGTAAAACACTTTAATTCTCTCTAATTAAAAAATAAACCCCTAATTATTACTCTCTCAACATAATTCTACAATTCGTAATTCGTTATCAATCAGTATATTGCAATTCCCAATATTCATAGGAAACCATTAGCTTATGTAGTGGCAAATAAGGAGAAATAACATGTAGGAGATGCAAGTATCCCAAAGTGGACATGATATTTCTAATGAATGAAATGCTAGTCAAGGTTATGCAACCACAAAAAGATCATTCGCTACCGTTTTGGATCTAAAATGAATAGTTTCATTTTTCTAAGAAGGTCGGCCAGGAGACGTTTAATCCATTCGAATTTGATGATTCTTAATTGCTGTACTGCCAAGAAACTTCATTAAAAAGAGAGGGGAAAAAACTCAAAATCACAATTAACTTCAGCAGGATTCATTATTTTTAATCCTTGTTCATTGTTTTAGCTCTACCGCAAGTCTAAAAAACTATCAGTTGCATGATGACGGCTAAGTTTTACGAAAAAGAAATAGGTATTTTTAACCCTTTCCGTTAAGCGATGAATATTTTTCAATGAAGATCTTATTACCTTTAACATTAAAGTAACAAGGATACTATTTTATGGTTATGCAAGAGACGATTTAGGCAGTGATTGATTTTTTTTACACTACTAGAGTAACCAATGAATAAAAATATTAAAGTTTAATATTAACAAACTTCTGAGTATTCCGGCGTTTCAATTAAAAATTGATAGCAAATAAAACACAATATACTTGAAAGCTAGACTAATGCTAAAAAACAATATACTGACAGACAATTTAAAAAATACACCAAAACGGGACTCAAGGCTCAATTATAATAGTGTTCAGATGAAAACCAATACAATCATACATCTTTCACAGATATGACAAAAGAAAACGTAGATAAAATGGCACAGGAAAAACAACAATATTGTAGGACAATCGTAAATTTCCTTAATCAACGGCGCGAAAAAATCTTCCCCGTCTAGAAAAAGAGGGGAAGATAAACAAACTCATGCATTTTTAACCAGAAAACCACTTTTACCACTGCGCTAACCAACAGGGCAAACCCTCCAGGCAACAGTACCTTTCCCCAGTTCCTCGTTCCCCTCCCTTATCCCTTCCTCTTTAGTCCCTTTTCCTATTTACATCCAATGTAGATGCTGTGCGATGTGAAATTGCCCTTCACGACTTTTGTTACTTCGAGTGATGTTGTCAGTCTTTTTTTTTTTTTTTTTTTTTGGCGAACTAGTGATAATCTGACATCCGATATGCCAAACATCATAACTGTGATGTGACGTCACAGTCTTTAAATATAATACAAAGAGCTTTCAGAGTGTCTAGATGAAACCATGATATTATTAATTTAATTTTTTTTCAAAATCTATTTTACCTGCTTTCGTAAGTTGTATTGATTTTCTTTTATTGCCTATTACCAAATCTTTCCTTTTTCTCAGACCTTCCTTCTTTCCCTCTTCAATGACACAAAATGATTGGTTTTCTTTTATTGTCTATTATTATCAAGTCTTTCCTTTTTCTCAGACCTTCCTTCTTTCTCTCTTCGTTAAAACCAAATTATTGGTTTCCTTTTTTTTGTCTATTATCATTAAGTTTTTCCTTCTTCTCAGACCTCCTTCTTTCTCCCTTTGTTAAAACCAAATTATTGTTTTTCTTTTATCTATTGCTATAAAATCTTCCTCTCAGGCCTTCCTTCTTCCTCCCTTTGTTAAAACCAAATTATTGGTTTTCTCTTATTGTCTATTATTACCAAACCTTTCCTTCTTCTCAGGCCTTCCTTCTTCTCTTTGTTAAAACCAAATTATTGGTTTTCTTTTATGGTCTATCATTACCAAACCTTTCCTTCTTCTCAGGCCTTCCTTCTTCTCCTTATTAAAACCAAATTATTGGTTTTCTTTTACTGTCTATTATTACCAAACCTTTAATTCTTCTCAGAGCTTCCTTCTTCCTCTCCTCGTTAAAACGAAATTATTGGCTTTGTTTTATTGTCTGTTATTACTAAACCTTTCCTGCTTCTCAGACCTTCCTTCTTCTCTTCGTTAAAACCAAATTATTAGCTTTCTTTTATTGTCTATTATTACCAAATCTGTCCTTCCTGTCTCCTTTAAACCTAAATTATTTGTTTTCTTTTATTGTCTATTACCAAATCTTTCCTCCTTCTCCAACATTTCTTCTTCCTCTCTCCGTCGAAACCAAATCCCGTCCATCCAGAGGGGAACAGGTAGCAGAGCCCTTCTCCAAAACTCCTATAACAAAGTTTAAAAGTATCAGCAGAAGTTCCCTCAAGGAAAAGAGCGGAAGTTTTTCCCCATTTTACCAGTGGAGGGAGAAATATGGTTATCTGTGATGTTGAATTACTTTAGTTTCCTTAGGTAAGATTTCCTAGCTTTTCTCGAATAGGGCGGTTAAGCTGGAAATCATAAGAGACAGTGGAAAAATGCTTGAGCACCAGCTGTATTAGTTACCAGGTCCGCTTAATCTCGATTCCAGTGGGATTTATTGATCAGCGGTTCTACATTCTAGGCCTTTTGGTTCGGCTTCAAGTTCATTACAAGTTAGCCCAGATGTGGAATGGCCAGTTCAAATTATCGCTAATGGGAAATTAACCCTCTAAATACTGAAGAGTTACACCCACTGAGTTTAATTCTCCCTAACTGAGGGTAGTTAAGAGAAAGTTCTAATAAAATCGCCTCTTAAATGTCATTGAAACAGCCGCATCATTTGCACTTATGTTGAAATGAATCGATGAATATTTCCCGTAACTTCCAGCTTAGTAAGCAATCACGAAATTTCCTCTTCTACTTACTTTTATGGTAATTAAATATAATTCTTTTTCAATTTTCATGTTCAAGTGAAAATAAGATATCACACTTTTGATTTCTGCAGAAAATTCTAAATAATTTCTTCCTCTACAGTGAATAACTAAGAAAATAATTGCACAAATACTAAATTCCATAGGCAAAATGGACAAATATCAAAGGATTTCTAAATCAAAATCCCTCGTGTGTCAAGCGCGAGTACCTGGCATGTATCATTTCTATCAATAGCTATGATATTCGACTCAATCCTTTACTTCTAACTAAAAGCCCTAAAAAAACTTAACAATAAAAATGAATGAAATCTTTATTCAATTCAAAAGATAACACACAACAGAAATATTACTTAGATTTCAATGGCATTCTTTGTATATCTACCAAGCTAATACGGACAATCAATACTCAAGTACAGTGTTCAATAAAAGCGAGCTAAATCTAGAAGGATTATCATCTTCAGTACTTCGCTGATAATCTTGTTTATACAATAGCACATATTCTTCAACCAATGATTTGACGTTAAATGTGGTTTTTCGTAGAATAAGTAAATTCACTAGTGCAGCAAATCCGGGCACCGCAGGTCCACCAAAGAGATGTCAAAGCTAAGCTTCGGCCATTCTAGACCGTTTGTTAAGTGTAGTGGTGGTAGAGCAAGGAGGCAGTAGTAGTGGGGGGTCGTATCAACCATATTTATGGTCGTACTTGGAATGAGTAGCGTCAACTCCACCCTCGACGATTTAAGTCACTGCTTTAGATCAGGTACGTTCTCCATCTTTCATATTTATGGCCCAGCACTGGACCACGAACGTCCATTTAACGCTGCCATTGAGGCACGTTGATTGATTGGATTTCTTCAATGCAAGAACGGGTACGTCGCATTCAAAAGCACCTTGGAAGGGACTAATGTGCTTGGGCGCGCAAGATACAATCGGTATGCAAGGTTCCTTGAGGGACACCAGAGGGCGAAGGAGGGGGGGGGGGGGAGTGAAGGATGACTGTGGAGTGGGGAATGGTTAGTTACTCATCACTACAAAAGGAGGATGAAGGTCTTCCTTCGTTAAATAATCCATCGTCATTAAATGCAAACATTTTTTTTTTTACTTCAATACATGCTTACAAATAGACGCAAAGTAATGCGGATAAACTTAATTACAAAAAAATAAACATACCTCAGTAGGAAACGTGCAAAATCATTTTCTTTATATTTCGACAACTGCATTTCATCTCCCAGTATTTCAAATTTCAAACTGAGAAACTCAGAAGAAAATTGTTAGATAATTATAATACCTTACTAATGACCATATGAATATTAATTTTTTTCCAGTTTTCTTTCAAGGTGTATCTATCAGTCCTGATAGATTTAAAAAAAGATTAATAAAATAGATTTACTATAATTAGTTCATCCTTCTCATTTCGTTATTCTTGTAAGAAATCATTTGTCCGTTGTAGAAAACTTCTTGTCATTGGTCTTGGTTACAAGAGAGGTGGTTCTCACATAGTAACTGTTCAGATGGGAGGGGACGATAAAGATAATGAAGATAATGTGGTGTTTTATATCTTTTTATCGTGATGTTTAACCATAGTCACTATTTCCTCCTCTCATAAATATTCTTGTTTTTTAAATCACATTTTAATCTTAACTGAACTTTTATACTTTCGATAGATGTTTCCAGTTATTTATAACCTCTTTAAAGGTTTGTCATGAATGGGAGAGGCAAGGAGCAGGACAATGCCAATTATCAGCTCCCAATCCCCCGCTACACCAAGCTAGGACCAGGGAAAGCCAAGCAATGGCTGCTGGTGACTCAACAGGCAGACCTATAGGCTCCCTTAATAACCCCCTCCCTAGCTCACAAGGATGGCGAGGTTGTAAACACTACTAAAAACTATCGACCTTGGGAAGGAGGTCTCGAATTCCCGTCCTGCAGAATGCTAAGTAGGGACGTTTCCAATAAGCTACCACAATCTGTCTATTTGGGTGTCAACATTTCTGAAATTAACATTTACTTTGACAAGAGGTAATCCAATTAGCCTACTGTTAAAGACATACAGTACACCATGATCGTAGATCAAATTAAAAACACTTTCGCCTTGAATGATGTCCTCTAAGTATTTTGAATATGATTTTACAATCAATTTGCTTTAAAACTAAATTCAAACAAGTTGCAATGCAAGTCTTACCATCCGGTTGACTAATATATGCACAATTGCAATGTGAAAGGCAATTATTACCTCGTACTTTCATCATCAGCAATCTTCAATTTGAGTATATTTCTTATCATAATCTACAAATCAATGATTTTGTCAATCAACACTGCAAGATAACTGATTGAGTCATTTAATGCAAGTGGGAGGGAGCTGTAAATTATTTCATGATAACTCTTTCCCTAAAAGACAAAATGGTAACAAAGTATTGATCCATTTTTTTATAGCACGAAAACCTTCTTGGCAAGGGAAAAATCGATAATAAAATGCATAAAAACAAATGTTTTCGACTTTGTTTTACTCTGTTGAAACAAATGAATAGCCTCGCTGACCTGACAGCAACAAAAAATTTACTCACGCCTCCTGTCTACTACATAATCCATTTTTCTTTCGAAACATTGTTTTTCTAAAACTTGCAGGAAATTTTCCCCAAAGTTCTTACAAAATTTTACTTCAATAGTTCGTTCAATTCACTTATGGATCTAGTGTCTATTCTCAAACTATTTTTCTTTAACAAAACTATCCGGGCAGTTTTTCTCTCTCATTTCCAGCTTCAAATTTCGCCAAACCACTTTTTTGGAAGGAGTTATGGTAATTACAATTGTAAACTGGATTAAGGTTTCATGCATTCTATTTTTGCATTACAAGGAACATTTAGTCATTAATGATAGATTTCATTATCAGTTATAATATGCTCCGGAAGTGGTCCATTATATTTAGATTACTAATGAATTAGTTCCATAGAGCCCTTTAGTTCTAGCGTGTTTACTCTCATTATAAGAAAATGTTGAGTGCCACTTCATTGTAGGCGTCATTTTCTGATACTGCTGCTTTTCCTTGAAGTATAAGCACAAGGTAAACTCTGCTCAGTGTCCATCTAGCACTTCCTGAGAACGTGTATTTACTTATCTTAATACAAAATTCCCCCATTTTTTTCTTTTGTAATAAGAAAGTAAAAGAAAAATGAAGGCAAAAAGTACTATAAAGTTTTGAATGACAATTATAAAAAGTAAAACAGAATGCAATTATAGTACTTCATCATAAATACCACTTAATCTACTAATCTCTAAGGAAAGTAAGAAGCTAAGAAATTACATTCCCCCTTTTACCTGTTACCGAAACCCGCGAGAAGATCCGAGCAATTAAATAATTATGTAAATGCACACTAAGTGCTTTTCAACAGTTTCCTATGGATTAATAACAAGACACATTTACCGTAATGGTAGCTTTTGCTACATGGTTATTCAGTCACTGCCATACATATCTATATCTAAATCATTATTTCCATATTTAATTCTATTCTTCTTATCATTTTCTACAAGTTCGCTCTTTCCATGCGTTGTTATTCTTCATCTCTCCTCTCCCTTTCCTCATACAAAAGATTAATGTCATAATGTATCAACGTAATGGCAAATGGCAGAGGGTGAAGGGTGGTGACCTGAATTTTCTTCTTCCTCTTGTCTATTTTTTTTTATTCTAAATATATTTCCGTAAATTCCCTTCACATATCTATATAGATTTCCACCATTAAAAACTCCCTTTCACTGTACACTGTGTGAATATCACATCAAAATACTATTCAATAGTTCTTTCATAGGTTATTTTCAAATTACTTCAAGGAATATTCATCCTTAACGACGGGCAAAATATTTTCTTTCGGTCGACTACTGTACATCAGACCACCTATCCGTCTGTCTCCTTTGCTATGTTTGATCTGTGCCAACACTAAATATTCCAAATTCATTCTAACTTTCGCTTTGACAAACGTTCCCTAAAACTTTGGCGAAGGAGCGATATCTTCCTGCGCCCATTTCTAACTGCTGTTATTCTCACTGGCATATAAAAGCTAAGTTTAAAACTTTCTCGGTCTCCTGTGACAGTCAAGAGTAATGGTGTACAATCTTTCATCCAAATAAAACTTTAACAAATAAACTTATTTCAGTTTTATGTTTCAATACATCAAAAATTTATTCTCTGATCAAGATATGTTTACATAAATAAACTTCACATCACTAAGCATTTCAGCAAAAGAAGGTCAACCAGTGCCAAGGCTGCAACAGTTTCAATTAATTATGCATTTTTATAAAGACCTCTCCTGAAAAAAAATTGCACTGAAGAAATAATATCGGATTCAGTAGACTATAGTAATCTCAATCACATAAATGTTTATCATTAAGGGAATACAGAATATTGACACTTAGCACATGTTCGATGCATATATACCGTAAATCGTTGCTTTTCTATAATTCTTTTCATCTCCCTTGGTTTATTTTCATTTAGATACTTCTAGGTCGTCCCCATTGCAGTGTTTATTCACAATTAAGTTTTGAGATAACGTATAGCAGCCAAAATCACTGTTTAATCTCACTCCACTTCATAAAAAGTTATTTTTGTAAATATGTAAAATAATGATGTATTTTCTTAAGTTTTTAATTTCGATAAGAAACTATTACATTATCATATCCTTCCTTTCCAGGTATACGACTTTATATATATGCAGTCACTCAAGTTTGATCTTAGAAGTGGTAATATTATGCACTGAATATTTGAATATGAATACCATGATCAACACAGACACCCTCAGTTGATTATTATATTTCATTTACTGAATACCTAATTTTCCTATTACACTTACCAATACATTTACTCAGATGAACTAAAAAGTCCTTTTCAATTTTAGTATTTTGCAGCTTGCATCATCTTTATATCCTTTTCAATATCTTTATTTCAAGGTTCCCTTTTCTCCTGTGTTGGTCCCATTTCCAAGTAAACATGCTTACATCTTCCCCCTTCCATCTATTCCCTTTAAGCTATGACTTTTAACTCGATCGCATTAACTCATTTTTCCCTCAAGAACCTCAACATCCCTCATCAATAACTCTTGAAATTCTTTTCGTATCTTCTCTCAAGTTATTTTCCTCGCGAATTTCCATCAAAATACAATAATTTCATTTTCCTCTCTCTCTCTCTCTCTCTCTCTCTCTCTCTCTCTCTCTCTCTCTCTCTCTCTCTCTCTCTCTCTCTCTCTCTCTCTCTATCTCTCTCTCTCTCTCTCTCTCTCTCTCTCTCTCTCTCAGCTTTCAGATGTTGTTTTTGTTTCTGTGTGGAAGAGTTCTCTTTCCAGGAATAATAACTCCGAGTCCCATCATTTGCATTTCGTACCTAAATGAGGATATAAATTAGCTTCCCAAGCCTTCACAAAAGACAGAAAAGTTATTACTAACAGTCACTTTGAAAAGACAATAATCAAAATTCGTACAGAAACGATAACTCATCTGTTACTATTATCACATCTTGTGTACACCAAGAACCAACTGTTTCTTCATGCGTTTAAATGAAACAGAGATGGTAAAAATCCAATCATGTAAAGACTTGAAATATCTCTGCATGTTTCAACCACCCCAGCCCTTGAAAAACTAACGACGGAGCTTTTGTGGCTATGTGGGTATGAGATAGGTATACATCTTAAAAAGGTCATCTTTCATACCATTCACACATGACTCGCCTTCAAGGACGGGTCATGCATGGAGAATTAACAAGAAAAATTCGTCTTCGGTATGCATGAACCCACCATGACTCAACTGGACTACTATTCGAACATCAGTCAGAACCGACCTCCTCAATGCACTGCATTACGAAGTGAATAGGCACAAAGGGAAGTTTTTCATCTCTAACACACGAATTCAATGATCTTACTAAAGAGGAACCAAAAAGAAGGTAAATGGCATGCAAAGGATAATCCTGGTTGTAACAGTGCATACCTGCGTATGCGAAGGCAGTGAAAAATAACATGCTGCAAGTTGACTAAAAAAAAAAAAAGCAAAATAGATTTACAAAAATACATAAAATCCTTCACATTAGTTAATTTCAACAGTGAGAGTGTAAAGGGAAAGCAAATAATGAAACCACCCAATACAAAGGAGCATTACAGTATATAATAAATTAACATAAATTAACATATACAAAAATAAAAGATCCTTTTATAAACTCGTTAATAATGACTTAAGTCGGTCTTCAACATAAAACAAATGTTTCATGAAAATTAAGTAATTTTTGTAACATTTCTCGACAGAAAAAAAACATCAACGCTGATGAAACAGTAAAGATAAAAATCTATTCACATTTTACTACATAGTGGCGAAACCATGGATATATCCTCACTAGGGTGATCCTGAGTGATGATAAAAATAAAATCCCTAACAAATTCCTATATCTTCAGCCGCAACTCGTCCATTGCAGGAAAAATGCCTCAGACATGTCCTTCCACTCCCGTCTGTTTATGGTCTTTCTATGCCAGTCTATACCGGAAAATTTTCTTAGCTTTAGATTAGGAAAAGGTAGGAATTAATATTAATGGGGAATACCTTAACAACTTGAGGTTTGCAAATGACATAGATCTGTTCCGTGAATAATGAGAGGAATTGCAAAAGATTATAGAAGATTTGAATAAAGCAGAGATGTAGGACTGAAAATGAATATGAGTAAAACTAAGATAATGTTAAATGAAAATGCAGACAGGAAATAAAGAGTTATGGACGAACCTCTAGAAATATTTAATGAATATACGTACTTAGGACAGAGTAAGAAACTAAAAGAATGAAATTAAAGGGAGGAGGATAAGCATGGGATGGACTGCTTTTTGGTACGAATAGAAATTATGAAAAGTAAAATATCCCTTTCTCTAAAAATAAAAGGTATTTATTCAGATGGTCCTACCAGTACTAACTTATGCATCAGAAACTTGAGAGCCTTACTAAAACTTTAGAACATAAGCTTATTACAACTCAAAGAACTATAGAAAGAATAATGATGGGAATAACAATAAAAAATAGTAACATGGATACGAGAGCAAACTAGAGGATATTCTAACATGCAAGAAAAAGAAATGGACATGGGCAGGACATATAATGAGAATGACAGATAATAGAGGAACATTAAACACAAGAGAACGGATCCAAAGAGACAGTAAAAGAAGCAGGGGAATATGAGAAGTCAATGGATTGACAAGCTAAGAAAAATTGCTGGTATAGACTGGCATAGAAACACCATATACAGACGGGAGTGGAAGCACATATCTGAGGACAGGATTTTAATGATGGTATACAGTGTATATATATATATATATATATATATACACAGACACACACACACACACACATATATATATATATATATATATATCATTGGGATCGATGACATTGGAAGCTAACTCCTTCTGGCATCATGAGGAAATACTTATGTTGAAAAGTATAAGCTTGTGCATCTACTGTGTGAATTTGATCAGCATGTTTTAATAATTGCTAAATTTAAAAAAGGCTTATATATCTAGCCTTCAATGTCATAAAGCAAATTAAATATGTCCAATCTAAAATCAATATAAATGTTGAAAAAGTAACTCCCTTTTCTCACTTAAGAAAAAAAAAATGAACATAAAAATCAACTTGAACGAAGTTGAGAGAGAGAGAGAGAGAGAGAGAGAGAGAGAGAGAGAGAGAGAGAGAGAGAGAGAGAGAGAGAGAGAGAGAGAGAGAGCAAAATAGGGTCGTAAAGTCACGAATCACAGGCCATGAAACCGTAAAGCTGGGAGGGTGCGCAGCATTTGTTTTCTTAAAGGATAATGATGTAGTGGTCATTAGATGGCGTTTACGACCCCGAAATGGTCGTCACACTGGCTATAAACCCCTAGAGCCAGTGCGAAATATACACTTTATGGCTCTTTAAACGTTCGCTTTGGACGAAAAGGGTGTTTGTGGTATTTAAATGTTTTGCTTGAAGTGACAAGGGCTAATTGGCGTGCTAAAGAGGTGGCCTTTTAACAACCTAGGATTTATTTCATTCAAATATCTCTTTCTGTGCAGTTCCTGTCAAACAATCTTTCACAAGACTATGAAAAAGACGAATGGTTAAAAGAATATATAACTAGACTTACGATTTAATGAATACCTCCAAAATTATAATATAAAAAAATTATAAATTTAGCGGACTGAATGACACTACCGCTATTAACTACACAGTTCATTTCCCAACTTCCCAAGAATTCTAATTTCAGATGGTTTTCTAGTAACATACCGTCTTCTCAACTAATTCTATGATGAAGCAATAAGTGTTTTTAGTACTACTGCATTACATCTACTAGCCACAATTCAATAACCTCGAGACATTTGTTATTATAACAACAGATTTGGTCTAACCGAAAAACAATGTAGCCTACTACCTAACTATTTATTATCATGATTTGCAGCCCTAGTTGAAAAAGCAGGATGTTATGGGCTCAAAGGCTCCAACAGGGAAAATAGCCGATGAAAGGAAATAAAACTGACAGAATAGTGCGCCTGAGTGTGACCTCAAGCAAGAGAACGCTAACCTAACAGAGAGAGAGACCATGATACAGAGGCTATGGCACTATCCTTATGAAGTTGAAAGTAGCCACTGAACAATTACAGTGCAGTAGTTAACCCTTTGAGTGAAAAACATCTTTTCGGTCATCTTAGTGTTGTCAGGTGTATGAGGAAAGAGGAGAAAGTGTAAGGAGTAGGCCAGACTATTCAGTGTATGTGTGGCCAAAAGGAAAATGAGCCAGAACCAGAGTGGGATCGTGTAGGCAAAGGAAAAATTAGTCGTAATCAGAGTGGGATCCAATGTAGTACTACGTGGCCAGTCAAAGAACCTAATAACTCTCTAGTGGTAGTATCTCCATGGGTAGCTGGTGCCTTGGCCAACCTACTACCCACAATAACGTCAAACATGAGTAGAATAAGAAAATATAGATTACGTTCGTATTATTGTATATGCATTATGAAAAACGCCAACGGGAAGATCAACCAATTCTGTTCAGGGTAATCCAGATGTAAACTGGAAATTAATTAGCAAAAACTCTGGGAAGCTTACGGTAAATAGAAAAAAGTGCCTAGGACAGAATTCAGATACTTGGGTAAAATAACTAGGATTATTGTTCTTCATGAAGTAAATGTAGCCCGAGTAGCCTAGGGGCTATTATGAAATCCTTCAGCAATACTGATCAATGACCAAGATAGTAATTATATAATTTGGACAAAACTACACCAAAGTGAAGAAAAGATCTGTTTGGTAACTTGCCTTTGAACTAATTCTGTTCGCAAGAAACCATGGATAGAAGCATTGTGACAAGAATATTCTGAAGAGGAATACACATGGTTGACGTAAGTAAAAAAAAAAACATAACACCAAACCTTTACAGGCAGGTTTAGCAATATGAAATGTGTGATCTCTCAATTTCAAGTTTAAACATCTTGAACACCTAATATGAAGAATTAAATAACAGATTGGAATAAATTTTAATCAAACACAAGTGAAATGAATGGGAACTAGATAAAATAGTATAGATACATTCCTAAATCCATTTAGATAAGCTTTCAAAATCACAATTATAAGCTGTAGAACTGTCAGTTAAATCTAGTGTGTATGTCTACAAACTTCAAGATGAAATGCTAGTACAAGAATCTAAATTTAGGCTTTATTGTGGCAGGTGTAAGCTGGAGTGGGCTGAAACAGGTTGAAGAAAAAATTTAAACATTATTTTCAACCAGACTAATTCTGGCAGTCTTCAGCTGTCAATCTGAATGATTTCACTAGAAATGGTGACATTTTAATTCAAGTTTCAGCCCTCTCTGCCCTTCACCTGTCTTAGGCTGTGTCCACATAGGTAGGGACTTGGCAGATGTAGGCTGAAGCTTCAATGGAAAATATATTGACTTCAATGATACCATTCCAGTCAACATTGTCAGCCCTCTGTGTGAATGGTCTCATTGGAATCAACGTACCATAAATCTATGCTTATGCCTGCTCCTGTCAGTACTTAGAGAATTGTCACTGTGTCCACAGGTGAAAATTGTTTTTGTAGGCAAGAAGCTTGAATTTAAACTACATTGATAACAATGAAACAGTCACGATGTAAAGATGAAGATGCTGGTTGGACCACTCTACTTGAAACCGATGCATTTTGAATTCAAGCTTCTGCCCGTTTCTGCTTGCATTTGTCAAATTGGGGCCTAGGTCGACGCCGATTAAGACAGCGATTTGACAAGTGCAGAAAGGTTTAGACTGCATCTTAAATTGGAAATATTTCATATATACATATGATCAGCGCCCAAAGCCCCTCTCTATCAAGCTAGGACCAGGAAGGAACAGTCAATGGCTGCTGATGACAAATCAGGTAGACCTATTGGCTCCCCCAAACAGTACATCCTTAGCTCATAAGGATGGTGATGTTGCAGACACAAAAGTACAAGAAACTAACGAGTTTGGGCGGGACTCGAATCCCAGTGCAGGCAGGGACGTTTCCAATAGGCCATCATGAAGCAGCTTTAGGCAGTGCTAACACAGGATATAGATCTGTAGCCAAATCCAGTGTCTATGTTTCAATGCACGTTAACTCACATACTCAGCATTAAACTTTATATTTGGAAATTTTCTTAACGTAGCCTTGCATAGGGCCAAAAAACTTGTCTAAAATTTTGGCGGAATGGTAAGGTTTCTCGCAAAATATAAAAACGATTGTTTTAGGCTACCTATATCTCATTTGCATGGCACCTTTTTATACATATACAAACACCCATCTATCTATATATCCATATAATACATATATGCATATATATATATACATATATATACACACACACACACACACACACACATATATATATATATATATATACTGCATATATATAATGCATTGTTTATTTTTCCCTAGAATTGGTCAATTCAGCACATCTGTGAACTATATATATATATATATATATATATATATATATATATATATATATATATATATATATATATATATATATATATATATATATATATATACAATATATATATATATATATATATATAACATATATATATATATATGTATATATATAAACACACACACATATATATATATATATATATATATATATATATATAGTTTTTATAAAATTGATCAATACGACATAACTCTCCGTTACTTAACTTTTCTCTTAGATGATAGTGAGTCACTAAAAATGCATATTTAGTGGGATTATTTTCCTACAAATAACAGCTATTGCAGGTGCACTCCAACACTAACAAAATACTTGCTCTTTACTTGCGACATAATTAATTACATGTCCATGTTTACCAACTCTATTTTTATCTGACCTTCCAAATCAAAAACAAGTAAATATATAAACAGATAAGAACCTCTTCAAGATGCTGAAAGCAGGATATGCCAGCACTATTTTTGGCGACCTAGCACACACTAGATTTTTTTAGGGCTATTGGTTAAACACCTTTCTATAAATAATCATGGATATCGGACAAGGATTCTTAATGTTATACAAAATTACTTGGAAAGCATTGTTATTTTACACCACTACCTGATTTACTGTTATTATGTCTGATTCCAACCGATGAGATAAACGCTACATGAAACTATAATTCAATGGTATGTATGCCTTAGGCTAAAGATGCCTGTTATGGAAGATGATACGGGAACATGTGTCCCACGGTTTAGTTTATCGTTACCATAGACCATTTTCAAAAAGTAACGCTTAACGTAAAATGTTTCTTTCGGAAAATTTAATTTACAACTTTGAGTGATAACCCCGCATCCCCCAAGAAAATGGTCACTGCTGTTTTAACCATGCACTTATGGATGTGGACAAGGGTACTTAACATTTGTAGAAAGATCAAACATAATGAAGGCAGCGCAGGCGACATTTAAGAATCAGTGTTTATCAACAAGATACTGGTTTTTTCCGAGGGTTTGGTAACAAATGTAAGAAAGAAAAGAAGCTTCAGCAGATTGCTGGAGTGTTAGATAACACAAACATACATTCGTGTAAATGAAACACGTATCAAATGCATTTTCACCGTGTCGTGTATTAGGAACTTTAATCAATTTATTTACATAGTTTGTAAAGTCTGTCTATAAATACGCAAACGAATATCTAAACAGAAAAAGGGAGGAATAAAAATTCAAAAGGAGCTTAAAGTGAAGATACTTATCAGGAAGAGCGCCTCTCAAAAGGACAAGCAATTCTATTATCAGTGTTAGCAAACCCAAAACTAATTACAGATAGGAAAAACATAGCACCAAACGTCAACGACGCCTACGGCTTGAATATGCAAATACTATCGTTGTCGAGAAGTGGGCTCTGCGTTTTGATGGTTCAACGATGTTAGATGCCAAGACGTCTTTGGGTTTATCAATGGCGATTAATCTGGAAATGAGATAGATCTGAAATGGCTCCAGCCATTCACACAGTTTTCTTTTGGTTACGAAAACGTAGACTGTGATTTATTCTCTTAGATATGAAATGAAATAATATTCAAACGTGACCCTGAAGTATCTCATTGTCAGAGTTCTAACTTAATTTCAAACGTTTAAATGAACAACTACAAAAACAACAATAATAATACCAAAAATATTCATAAGAATGCTAACAAGATCAAAAGGTGATAAATCGTAAATAGGATTCTGAGCCCATTTTGAAGTCATGTTAACTTTAGCTCTAGTTTAAAAAGAATAACCACAAAGACCGAGAGGTTTATTTAACAGAAGGGGGTTGGGGATGGCTGCGAGTCCTGGGCGGGGCATCGAAATAATGGCCTATCTTACAGCATGCTTAAAGATTAATGAGTATCTGTTTAAGGTGGTCATGGCTCAGAAACTTGTGATTAGAGAAATTATTATCAGGTTAATTATAATTAACAAAGTTGTTGATAAACTTGGATGGATTATAGGGGTGCCGTTGATAAACTCCAAAGGATGACAGAGATAAGGGCAGAAACGACTATGCTTAAAGTCTGTTGTGAATAATGAAATGCACACATAGAAAGATTCCTTGCTGATAGTGCCTAAAATGAGTTGTGTTTAGTGAGATCTTGCACAATGGACCCACAAAAGCTCAAGTCTTTTCCGTGAGGGGAGGTTAAAGAAGTTATTTTAGGGATGACAAGGTAGACGGGCTAAGCCAATTTTAAACAGCTGTATAGGGTGCTAATTTTTTCGAAGATGCCTGAAGATACAAACTTGAAACGAGAGAGAGAGAGAGAGAGAGAGAGAGAGAGAGAGAGAGAGAGAGAGAGAGAGAGAGAGAGAGAGAGACCTTACACCTACCTATGGATGCTGTAAATAGGATTAGGAAAGCAAGAACTGGAAACGACACACGAGGATAAGATTGTTACCAATAGCCATTCGTTGTTGAAAATAAAAATAAAAATGTGATTAAAAAATGTCTAATGGAGTGAGACTGATAAGAGAAAAGCTTCCTAAGAGAAAAGATTACATTAGGTTTTCAACATGACCAAATATTACGACCTTCACTACCACCTTAACTGTTACTAATATTAAAACTACAATAAATATTACGACTTATCAGCACTACCTCCTCTCGTGATATCAGGGTTATCTTAAGTTTTTGGCGTTGCAAACCACTTGAGTTTCTTCTATAAGTACTTTCCTCTCCTGCAATGTTAAAGTATGTAAGGATTACTGCCGATTAAAAGAATATGAACTAAAAATTAAAGATACAAGAGGAAATGAAAAGACTAGGAATATAGAAATAGATGGAAGGGGCAAAGTAACAAGGAATACAGAGGTTAGGAAGGATTAATATCGAAAAAAAGAATAAACTGCAAGGAGAAAGAAGAAAAAGAGCAAGAGAACACAAAGAGGTTTAGTGATTGATTAGTTGCGTCGTACGACAGAAAGCGAAGAATACGATTAAGACTGAGAACGGGGATAAAAGAGAATCTGGTGGTGTTTGGTTTGCAAGACATGCTCAGGAGAGAGAACGTTTGGGGCTTGGCTGGGGACGGGACGGGGCTAGCTTGGGGAAAAGAGAGAAATTCAAAGGAAGGAAGCGCAGTGGTGTGTTACGGCAATGGCCGGGCAATACAGAACGATAATAAAAGGCATTAAAAAAGAAAGACCTGAAAATAAGAAAATGGAAATTGGCAGGAGGCTTTCATTTCAAATCATATGCTTGCTAAAACTTGAAGAAAGATTAACTGCACAATAAATTCTCAATGTAACTCAACAATAAAAAAAAATATAAAAGCACCGTTTAATTCAAGATTTTAAAATAGCTTTGCGAATGTTTAGAAGGGATAAATTTTGCAAAGCAATTTTTTATGTTGACAGTCCTGTATATGAGATGTGCAAATCACTTATGCATAATACTAAGAATTATACGAACACAGAACTCTTTTTACTCATTAAAAATCCAGAATATCAAAGGCAACGCTTGGGAATACTTCAATAAAGACAGAAGTTCAGACCATTAAAATGAAAAGATGAAATACGAAAAAAAAACCCTGTTGTTCATAAAAAAATCTTTTTAAAACAAAATGTGCCCGAAGAGGAAAAAAACGCCATTGCAGTACTACAAATAAATGTAGTCAACGATGCAGATACAGAATGTGATCTTTATCAAAGCGATTCATAGCAAAAATTTAGCTTTCTTATAACCCAAAACATTTTAATGGTACTATAGTTTGAAATACTGCCAATCTTACCACAGGTACTACAGGGTAACAATCCCGCTTGAGTATAAGAGGAAACACTGAGATTTAGTCAATATCTGTACATACAGCAATGCCCCAGGAATATTTCTAAATATTCTAAACGTATTTAAATAAATTAATTAGGATATTTCAGCACATATCATGAAATTCCTCTTAAGTGCTTACATCGCCTATCATTACTGCCATTCTCCATTTCATTACTTAATAATAATAATAATAATAATATATTTATTATCATTGAAAAGGATAAAACAGACGAGAGAGAGAGAGAGAGAGAGAGAGAGAGAGAGAGAGAGAGAGAGAGAGAGAGAGAGAGAGAGAGGAGAGAGAGAGAGAGAGGAGAGAGGGGGGGGGGGGGTAACTAAAACATGCTTGTGTAATTTTGAAGATTCACTAATCAATTACAGCATAAGTTCTATAAGCAAGCCGTAATATTAAAAGGGGCAATGATTTAGGACATAAAGAGCTTTGAAATAATATTTCTTTTTTAGGGATAATCCCTATACAAACATGATATACATATACTGTATATATATATATATATATATATATATATATATATATATATATATATATATATATATATATATATATATATATATGTATATATAAATTTATATATATATGTATATATATATATGTATATATATATATGTATATAT
>NC_090745.1:92100774-92105774 GCF_036898095.1 Palaemon carinicauda
TTTTAGTATTCCGCTACTTTGGTATCATTACAGGCATTTGCAGTTTAACAAGAATTTTATCAATCAACGCGAAAGGACCTTAAACGTGTTTTCTTCTAAACAGTAAAAAAAAAATGTGAAAAAAAAAAAAAAAAAAAAAAAACACAGCAGCTGCATCACCTTCACCTCAATTGAGTCATTACCAGGAGAGTCCAGCTCAGGTAATCGGAATTACAGTGATTGTATGCGTGTAGATACACAAACCGGAAAACCAGCGTTGAGTAAAAGGATGGGAGGAGTGGGGTAGAGGCGTCAGTATAGCAATATAGCAAATTACAGTAATCCATAATGCCAGCGACAATAATCCCAATTGATAAATTGCAATAGCAATGTAATGTCCGCAATGACAACTCAATCACACGGATGTACTAGATGGGCGGTGGCAAAATGCTCGTAGCACATTGCTGTCATTCTTAAGGAGGTAATTGATAAAGAATTTAGGTTATAGGAAAATCACATATTATATATTGCTGACAAGTAGCGTAAGTCTATGTATAATTATTTCATCACAACAACTATTGCTATTATATAAACAATAATAAAATACTAACGGCTCATCAATTACTATGAAACTGGGATCAATAAACCTGGCTGATATCCTTAACAATGTCAAATGTTCAAGGATTTCTTCATGAAAGTATACAAAAATAGGGAAAATTTCATTACATTTATAGACGAATTTAGAGAGATACACACACATACACCCATATATATATATATATATATATATATATATATATATATATATATATATATATATATATATATATATATATATATATATATATATATAGCGCTAACTAGCTCTTATACAACTGGAATGAAAATTAAAGGCTTCCTTGTCAGAGCTATGACGGAAGATGAAATTGAAGACACTTCCTTTTATGAAATTGCTAAACATTTACCACACGCACACGCAAAAATTTAAAAAAAAATAGTTGAAGCCATATGAAACAAAAAGCGGTTATAGATAAAGAGATAGAACAAATTTCACAAACGTAAATAAAAGAGATTGGCAAAAGTAATTCCGATGAAGCCATTAGTGTTGAACCCAGGACAAGGGGGGCGGATAAAGGCGTTTTTGATGAAAGGAATTTAAAGGAAAAAATAATGGAAAGCAAAAATAATTGAAAACGTCCCTAATGCATTAGCATGAATATATTGCAGCTACAAACTTTCAGAAATAAAAATAATAATAAGAGCATAATAATTGTGACGAGACATTGTGCCCCGGGCCAATCTGTTCTATCATTAACCAAAAATATAATTAAGAGAGAGAGAGAGAGAGAGAGAGAGAGAGAGAGAGAGAGAGAGAGAGAGAGAGAGGAGAGAGAGAGAGAGAGAGAGAGTTCGTCTTTGCTACTCACTTTGTAATGAGGTACCGGAGATATCTAAGACCGTAAGACGGAGAAAAACCGAGGGAGGTTATTTTAATCTTTCAAGATAACAGACATGCAATAAGTATTAACATATCAAAGCACTACCTATTCTCCGTATTTATCTTCTAATTCTAGAAATCATCCAGCTAATTACAAGGTTTAAAGTAAGATTAGAGAATACAGAAAACGACGAAAAGTGACTTTATATTTATTAATTTAATTCCAATAATCAGATTTTTTCCCACAAAAAGTCGTGGTAATTTTAAAGAAACTCTTTGCTTAGTACCTATAAAAATATCGCCTTCGTTCAGGGATGTGCGCATCCTACGAAAACCCGAAGAGGATACCATTTATGTGGATAAACGTACGCAAATACATAGGTTAACTTTGCAAAATAATTAACTCACTTGACCAAGAACAATAAAAACATAATTGAGAATAATGATGCTAATAGCTACAGAAATATGAGTTCGTAGCTATTATCATTATCATCATTCTGTTACAGCAGAAATAATGTAACAAAAGATAATGAAAATTCGAACGGGGAAATGTCATCTCATAATAATTATACACAACACTGATAACGAATAAATAAAAGATCCGATACCCTGTAAATGAGTTTACATTTGATCTGACCCCATTTCATATCATTACATACCAACGGGAACACAAAGCGATCTCTGACTGGTGTTGAAAAAAATAAAAAAAATAAAAAAATAAATAAACCCATTACCGAACCTCATAACTTCGAGTTCAGAACATAATAATGTCTGTCTTGGAAACAACTATATTCCAGAAGACGCCCTAGAAATATGAAGGCGTGTGATTACATGGGATACCGGGCTAGTGCTGCTCAATTAGCAGAGTTATGTTGAGGGAAAAATTCAATACTACCCTTCAAAATAATTTTATAAGCATGTCCATTAAATCAGGTTAAAATCCTCTCTCTCTCTCTCTCTCTCTCTCTCTCTCTCTCTCTCTCTCTCTCTCTCTCTCTCTCTCTCTCTCTCTCTCTCTCTCTCTCTCTCTCTCTCTCTCTCTCTCTCTCTCTCTCTCTATATATATATATATCTATATATATACATATATATATACATATATATACACATATATATACTGTGTATATATATATATATATATATATATATATATATATATATATATATAATATATATATATATATATATATATATATATATGATCTTAATAGATTCAGTTATGAAACAGCATACGGGTAATATCTTGAAAAATCATCCTAATGTTACCATTTAATTTACTGAGGTAAATACAGGATTCTCAAGTATTATATAATATAGTATATGTTCAAGTAAAAATAATTTTCAGAATATTTAATGATGAATATTAACTCATAAGCTATCTTGTGCTTCTTGCTAACCCTAACTCATAAGCTATCTTGTGCTTCTTGCTAACCCTGTCTTTCAGAACTGAAATTTCCAAGGTGAAAATATCTTAGCAAAACTTCAAAAAATAAGAAGAAAATCAACCAGTCCAGCAGTCGTTGTTCTATGATACATTGAAAAAATTTTAAATCGAGTTTTAAGGAAAGTATGAAGTTAGCATAATATAAAAAAATTGGATTTATGTATAATTTAGGATGTGTTACTTCAAATATTGTATTAAACACTATGTATGGGTCTTCTGTAATAATAACAATAAATTAAGTAAATATTGAGGAATTTATCAAAATGCCATATATATATATATATATATATATATATATATATATATATATATATATATATATATATATATATATATATATATATATATATATATATATATATATATATATATATATATACTGGTCGTATTAATCTCTATTGAGGAACATAATTTTTTTATTCATAATGAAACATATAACCAGTATTAAAATCAGCGATTATAGTAACATATAATCAGTATCAAAATTAGTTATTATAGTATTTACGTTATTACTTTATTAGTTCCGCCATTACTGTAAACTATGAATTAAAAAACATCCTAATTTTCAGATTCTCCAAATACCAAAATCTTGGTAAAGATTTTTGAGTTCCCCCTATTCCTCTGGCAAATTAAACAAACTCATTCACCTGGAGAGAAGCATAATAACATCTTCAAGATCATGATACCTTGTGTGGGAGAACCAATAACACTCCAACACTTCTCTGAATCCGAGATATTGTATGGGTTTCGTAAACTCTAAATTACAGCCATCAACATTTAACATAGGTCAGCTCTATATAAATATATATATATATATATATATATATATATATATATATATATATATATATATATATATATATATATATATATATATATATATATCTATATACTGTATATATAAATATATATATACCCATAAATATATATAAAATATAGATATATATATATATATACATATATATATTATATATAAAAAATTTATTTAATTTACATATATACAAAATAAAAGTTTTATTTTGTGCCACAACCAATGACAGGGGCCCTCCTTTCAACAACCAAGCCTTAATTGTTTCATCAAGGTATTTATAATTGGGTTTTAATAGTTTTGGCTAAATGTTTGCGTTAAGGCCTGAATGTGAGAGCGAGAGGGCTTTTGGTCCTCCTCATCTCATCGATGGGTATATGTGCTGGGGTTGTGGTCATTACGGACCAGGGCGGGGAAGGGTTTAGTATTCAACAGAAATAACGTCAATGCTTTCAAAGACTCGAGGAAAAGAAGGGTAAGTTCTACAATTCATATTAAGAAATAATGTCGATAAACAGAAACAAAAATTCTATCGCAGGTCCCTAGGCCACAATGATCCTACATAAAAGAATAAGTGAAATAGTCTTTCAAAATGTAGTGTACCTGCGGTGCATAGTTACTTGGAAATATATGGAGGAAAGTACAGATGAAAATGTCATAAATGGCGACCATAACCTTTTTCCTGCAACCCCTACCCCCCGTCAAAAAAGGAAGCACAGGGTGTGAGTATGTATGTATGTGTACGTATGTGAGAAGCAGGCGAGTGTGAGGGAGATGAGTAGGATCAGAGTGTGAGGCTGGGCCTCTGTTGGACCTTCCACACGGGGTCTTTCCTCCTCTGCCTTACCACCTCCACCACAGAGAACACTTACGGCTCTCTCTCTCTTTCTCTCCCTCCCATCACCGCCTCCTCCACCTCCTCCTCTGCACCGGCCGACCACCACTCCTACCAACGCCACCGCCCTGCTGTTGTTCCTGCTTCCTAGAGCCCAAAACCCCGCCGCTTCCTTCTCAGCCGCCGCCGCCGACATCGCCAACAACGCCGCCATGTTACTAGGTCCGCCGCGTAGAACCCAAACCTTGGCGTCACTTGCCTTCATCCCAATCCCAGTGCATGGGCTCTACAGATAGATCTTCACCAGCTCTGCTGGGGGCTGCAGTTCCGCCGTCATCAACATCACGTAAACCAACGCCCCGGATCAAAAGGTGAGTGAGATCGCTAAGGCCATTTATAACGAAGAATTTTTCAAAAACAGTCTCTTCATTTTCGATACTTGGGACTGCGGCAGCATTTATGCGTTCAAGTCAGGCTCAAAAGACTAGAGATTTAG
>NC_090745.1:92115774-92125774 GCF_036898095.1 Palaemon carinicauda
ATGATTAGCAGTTGAATCACAAGCAACTGTTCTTGTCAGGTGTTTCATGGTTTTGCGCTTGCTCCATTGGTTTGTTCGTTTGCTTTTCATGGCAAACATTCTGTTTCGTGATACTTTATAAGAAGTAAATTACGGTCGAAATGTCTAGGTAACATAAAAACGAGGACACCAGTATTATCGATGTTCCATATACATCATCATGATTTTCTGCTTAATGAAGACGAATAACTGTAATTAGGATAAAAAAAATATTGCGGAAATATGAATAAACAGTAAAATGTAGTTTGGGAATAGGAAATTGGATATATTATTCAAAATTTAACATAATAAATTACGAATCATTAGTATGTCTCACTATTTTCTTTGTGTAATGCTGATTGACCTGTAGTGATAGCGATAACAAGGTGATAAAGAAAAGACTAAGGAATAGAGGGACAATAGGAAAACAGCATCATAATATGAGTAATATAGTATGAGCAATAGGGAGGAGTGATACTTGGCTCAATGCTAACAGGCGCTGCTCTCTCATTATCGCATATCCTATATCAATATCATCTTTCATTTTATATCTTCTCGCTGAGCTGAGACATCTTGTATTTTGTGACAGAAACAGTGTTACTTTCATTTATTTTCTTTTTGGCAACATGGTGAACATTATCTTCGGCAAAAATGCATCGTAGTATTTTGAGTAATCGTTTCTTTACCAAAAGGTTTCCACAAACAAACGAAACGACCACAGACATTACTTTTCCCATCACTAAAAGACCTTAACCGCCACTGAGACGTCATCAGTCTAATTAAATGACCTTCATAAAAGACGATTGCTTTTTTTTTTTAATTCCTTAAATCAAAGAGTATTATGGTTAAACTGCTGAAAATCTACAACGTTTTTCAATTATATTAATTTCCTTCTCTTCTGCCTACTATCATTACGAATTCATACTCCCATAGCCAGGAAATTTTCCTTTCCCAAAATATCTCATTACCATCCACGCACACACACAAACACACACACACACACACACACACACACAAAACTCTTGCGATAAAGGAATCAATCCACATTCCAACTTCAACACTTTTAAGAGAGTGATAGATATGCTGTGATCTGAAATAAACATCAAATAAGTTCAAAATATAGTAAGCAGTTTAGATTGAAAATGGTTACCTAAAAAAATGTAAATGCAGGCTTACTAAAAACGACCGTTAATTATTCGATCATAGAAATCTAGCAGTAATATAACCTAAATCAAACATATCATTTAAATATCTGATGGATCAAATAAAGAATCACATTAGATTTTCATGTTTTTAATAGTGCTTTTGTTAATTTATGTCGAATTTGGTCCAAACATTTCTACAAACCGCGTAACTTAGTATTGCTAAAGTACTAGGGGCCTAGAAAATAAAACTCTTCAAAGAAACCGACTTAAACTTTCCCTACATTGCTGAGAGGTTAACCGGATTTCTTTGAACATCCTCATTTGAAATTTCAGTCTCGTAAGTAATAAATCAATCCCTGGAGCACATATAACCTAACATAATGGCCGTTATGTCGTTAGTAAGTATGCCTAAGCGCATATAAACTTGATAGATTCACGGCAAGGCAGGACAGGGGTAATAAATGTCACTGGCGCATACCAATGACTTGATGCTCGTTCGTCAGATTTCGATATCATCCTTCCTTCCACAAGTGCCTTTATGCATACGGATTGCAGGAGTCTATACACCTGTTGGCTTTCAGTCAGGGACATTTGTTTTCTTTTCCTTACTACAACTGAATCTGGGTTAAAGTCTATATTATTAGTTAAACTTTTCTATAACGTTGCGAGGCTGCATGGGCTTAATAATAATCTTAAATAGGAGTCTAAAGATATAGGTATATGTATATAAGGAAACAAATATAACAGAGTATATACAATATATATATATATATATATATATATATATATATATATATATATATATATATATATATATATATATATATATATATATATATAGATATAGATATATATATATATATATATATATATATATATATATGTATATATATAGACATATATATATATATATATATATATATATATATATATATATATATATATACATACACACACATTATATATATATATATATATATATATATATATATATATATATATATATATATATATATATACATACACACACATTATATATATATATATATATATATATATATATATATATATATATATATATATATATATATATATATATATATATAATCAATAAACAACATTGAGGCATACTGAAATCCTGTTTTAACCGTGTAATAATGAAATTAAGTGAATCAACAATCAAGTAAGAAACAAGTTATCAGGACCTCATAGATTCAGTAATTTTCTGATATAAATTCTCCCTAATTTCAAAACACAATTAAAAAAAAATTAACACATCATTATCTTTCCCAAAAAAGATGACTTCTGACATCTAATCGATGCAACCAATATTGATTTTGTAATCCATAACTTAAAATCGTCTGTCAATTGAATTCACGTATAGGCAAGATCTCAAAGGCCGTCATCAGTATTATCCTCTAAATTTTATACACACAAATTAAATCAAAAGCTCTTTGTTGCTCTCATTAAAAACATTTTGTTTAATCCCTATTATTAAGCAACTCTATTTCATTCTATATTTAAAAGATATTTACCTTAGATTTTTCCAGGAGAAAATATTAGTATGTCTCCGACAAAGGGAATCTTTGATCCTTGTTTAAGTATATAGACTTATCCATAATATATAGACGTGTATATATATATATATATATATATATATATATATATATATATATATATATATATATATATATATATATATACGTATATATACGTATATATATGTATATATATATATTTATATATATATATATATATATATATATATATATATATATATATATATATATATATATATATATATATATATATATATATATATATATACTGTATATATATACCCGCAAGCTACGCGTGGAGCCTTTTTGCAATCAAGGCCTTAAATTTTCATAATTTAGATTCAACCCTCTGTTACTTGAATGTAATTTGATATAAAAACGTAAATGAGCCAAACAGAATTATTTAGCTATAAAATTCAATAAACGCAACACCAATAATTGGTAAAACGTGTCGTTTATGGTATTCTCAGATTCTGAATTAGCTAACTAGAGTCCACTCCAATTATGCTAGAAATTACAACCTTTAAGATTATGAAGCGAGACGAGCTAATTTGGAGGTCTGGTAGGCGGAGGACGAGCATACGAAGGAGGGAGCGCGGTTAGGGCCATTCGTGCTGTGTCCTAACACACGTACTCCGCACTTAAGAAATTTCTCCTTCGGCGTTATCCTTAACTTTGATCCAACGTTCACCTTAGGAATACAGACCTCACTTATATCCAATTATAAAAGCAACTGCTCAGCATGTTATCTGTATTTGGCAAGCTGGATAGGGGGCTCAGGTGGGGCGCTCGTAGTCTTAACATCAAATGAGGTGCATTTATAAATGTGGCGCTGGATAACACTGGCTAATACATGACTATTTTATTTTCCTGGAAAATGGAGTGGGATGCGAAGGGACGGAGGGTCAGGTGAAAAAGATATAGTTCGATAATTCTAAGATGAGTGAGTAAACATGCTTCGACGTGTTACGGAATATTTTGCATATTATATATATATATATATATATATATATATATATATATATATATATATATATATATATATATATATATATATATATACATATATATATATACATACATGAATACACACACACATATATATACACTGAGATGTTACGTAATATTTTGTCATATATATATATATATATATATATATATATATATATATATATATATATATATATATATATATATATACATATATATATGTTTGTATATATATATATATATATATATATATATATATATATATATATGTATGTATGTATGTATGTATGTGTGTGTGTCAAAAAATCTCAAATGGTTGAATCTGATAATCCGATAATGGAGCCATTCTACGATGAATAAAATGTTCAAGTGCAGAAAGCTGAATTCTTCATGTCTGAACCAAAACAAATGTAGCCTTGTTTAAACACAGTCAAAATGTAAACAAAACACCTGTGAAAGAAAGGGGGTAATAGTGAGTAAATATTGAAGCTCGGCATGAGGAAGGGAAGGAAGAAGAGAAGGAAGAGTGAGATGGAAGAGGAGAGGAGCAGAGAGAATAAAGATAGAAGGCGCATTAAGCCATCTCTAATGCCTGGGGACTTTGATACACGAGAATGAGAGTTGTTGCCCGGGAGGAACATGCCCTAACTTCTCTAAGTCCAGTAACATAGTTCAGGCTCTGGAACACAGCACTTATAGCCCAGGCAAATGTGCGATACCACGGGGATAGATAAATTGTAAATTCATTTCATGTGTTCCCTCGACCGCTGCTGCAACGCCTTTAAATATTCATCAATTTATTTCCCGGTTATCCGAAGTCGTAAGTTTGACCAGAGGCTCCATGGGAATGTTAATCGCCGTTTTGTCGCAATGGGCCCATGAACATGTTAGGGCACGTTACCCTCATACACTACTACAACTGATGCTGCTACTCCTACTCCTACTCTTCTTCCTTCTATAACTATTCCGCCTCCTCCTTCCTCACCAGCATCCACTCCTCTTACTCCTCCTCCTTCTCTTGACCCATCTCAACGGCCGCCTCCGCCACCATCCCCCCATCCAGTTCTTTTCTCCTGCACCTAGAGTGTGGTTGTGCAGAGCAAAAGAAGGAGGGCCCTAAGGCCACACATGCTTCCCTTCAACCCTTGTGGTGGCCCCAGTGGCCCTTTCGTCGTCTCCTTGTAAAGCCAGCCTCAGCCGAGCTCCGTTCTTGGGTCTAAAATGCACATGCTGATTACCGAAGCAATAGTCCCCCTTCCGTCTGCCAACCCCCCTTCCCCCAGATCCCAATCCCTGCCACCGCCTACTCTTGGCGGCCACCCCAGCCCCCGCCCCTGTCGGCCCATAATCGCGAGACAACCCCTCGATCCCTCCACCCCCTCCCATTCCTCATGAACGACAAAATTCAAACAATTGGGAATGCGTGGAGGTGGACATTTCCCATACAGGCCGCACATGCCAACGATCCATTTACCCCTTGCTTGATGTCAGCACAGAGGAGCTTCAGAGCCAACCTACTCGGGGTCGTCCAGCCTAAAGACCTGTCACATTAAAAAACTAAACGTCATCTAGGCCTTACACCTACGATTGTACACTCATGCGCGGTGATGCTTTCTAGCTCACGGTTGTGACAGTTTATCCTCTTCCTTTTTTTTTTACATACGTATATCTATAAGTAACACTCACAAAAAGATTTTCAATTCACTCCTAAAACTCACCTGTAATATTTTAGGATGAAACAAGTACAGAAAAGGATCAGAAAACTGTACTTACGTTCCGCAAATAAAGGAGGGTAGAGTGTATGCAAGACCAACACAGAAGTAACCCTGCAAGAATTTTATTGCCCTCCGAGCGCCCGATTTTCCACCCGAGGGACGGACGAGGTGGGTGGCGGGCGGTCCCTTGCGCTGGTAGCGTGCGTGGCTTCCAGAGGGCAGCACCGTAGACCTGGCTGATGGGGGCGGAGCCTCTTGATCACCTTAACGACCGGCAAGCTCTTCCTCCCCGAGACCAAGAGCGAAAGAGGGACAAGAGAAAGACGTAGGAGAGAGAGAGAGAGAGGGAAAGAGAGAGGCCAGGGAGAGAGACAGGGCCCACCAATACACCGACCACTAGTCTCTCTCCGCTAGGAGGCATTGGGGAGCAAAGGCTCTTGTAATACATGTTTGCGGCTTTGCTAGCCCCTTGTTCCTTTGCAGAATAATATCCCTTTATATGCATTAGCCTAATAAAATCCCATGACCCATTATAACCTTGTTTTCGAAAATATTTCCAGAAGCTACGTGTACCTGAAATCCCCCAACCCCACACAAAATACGATAAAATAAGACCCTAGATATTACCTTAGCGGGTCGTTATGTGCGGCAAGAAGCATATTTAGAGCCACGGTGTAAGCCCCAGGCTCATATAATTGTCTGAATAATTCTGATGTAATTCCAAGATCAGTTTCGAATTCGATACAATTTTCCTTTAGTTATTTCTTCGATTCCTATACGAAAAGGTTAACTAAACATTTCGAACGAATAAGAAATGCATAAATAGGTTGGCGTTTTATTTTTGTAGGCTTTTTATTTTGGTTCAAATAAAACCTAGAGCATTAAAACTGGGCAAACGATTGGTGCTCTTCATTCCCAACAAAAGAAAAGAATAAAATGGAGAAGTAATAGGGAGAAAGTGAGACTGGTAATAATTCTACTCACTTATGGTGCAATTTGATTACAGAGCAGTAACGCAAAAGGTATTGGTAATAATTGTCAACAGCAACTTAGCGATGCAATTGCGCATAAGGGAACGGCTACAGTTATAGCACTGTTTCTTACCTATATTTCCAAAATGTTTTCATGCCCATTCCCGAAATTCAATAAGACAGGATGCAACTTCATATGTAGAAATTAGTTTTCATAATAGTTCCGGCACTTTTCCGCTTCGGTCAGACTCGCACACGACAGTCCGCCGCATCACAGCATCCGAACCTTGTAATACCAAAGAGGTTCTCTCCCACACAAGAAAAAATATGAAGAGATACCAAATAGAAACGATAAGGAAAAACGCATAATCCTCTGCCCTAAAACATGAACACGATTTTTTAAAATTTGGAAAAAAATATAGACATAAATATTTGCGTGTTTGTTTGTGTGAGCGTGTGTAGCGTTGAAATAAACAATAACAGCCTAAAAAGGGCAAAATGCAAATGAAGTTATAATAAAGGATTAAATATATATATAATTCCCCAATAATAAAATATTTCTTTATAATCCTAAAAATTCTAATTTAAGAGAGAGAAGCAAGCGATGGCTTAGCGAGAGAACATACAAAATTTGGAGTTAAAATAATATGTGAATAATAAGAGTTGTGATGAACTTAAAGTTACTCTCACTAATATTTACTGATAAGCGACGTAAAACATTATCTTGAACAATAATGTAAAAATTAAAAGACTAACAACAACAACAACAACATTAATAATAATAATAATAATAATAATAATAATAATAATAAAAACTTACAGCGTCATCAATTATTATTTATAGCTGAATCAACTTGATAATTCGGTTTCTACATATTTCCGAAAGGAAACATCTACGAGTTTGAATGTAAAAGAAATGTAAAATAAACTAATAACGAGAACTCGTTTTAATGAAGATAATAATAATAATAAACTAATTGGTAAATAATTCAACTATGAGAAGCTCACAACGATAAAGATAAAAGTACACACACATACATGTATATATATATATATATATATATATATATATATATATATATATATATATATATATATATATATATATATATATATATATATATATATAAATATAAGGGGTAGCCGAAAGAAATGAAATTTAATCTAACAAGAACAGTCAATATAGGTATGTATACTATAATGTATATATATAGGCTTTCTATCACCTTATATATATATATATATATATATATATATATATATATATATATATATATATATATATATATATATAGATAGATAGATAGATACAGATATTACCTTGAAAAACAAATCTTGAATTCATATCGGACTTAAAAATATCATTTCAAATGTACCAGGAAGTAAAAAGCATGAATCGGTATAGTTTTACCTGCGCTGATAATCTAATTACATCTTATAATGAAGCCCTCAAAAAACCCCAAAACATGACTTACTGTTCTAAATAATTAGGATAACGAAGATAAAGCCAAATAGCTTAGTTAAAAAATTACAATGAAAAAACGAACAAAAACAGAAAATATATAAAAGCCCGACACATAACGACGCATATAAAACCGAACAGCTCCGATACATCGGGAACGGGTGGGCTCGTAGAAAACAAAAAAATTTCAACAAATTTACTCTGCCAAAAACCGTTTTTGTATGAAAAAAAAAAAAGAAAAAAAGCAAGAACCATCGAAACATAAAATTAGATCTAGAGATCAAGGTTAGAATAACTACCCATTCACTGCTTTGTAAAATCACCGCGTTCTCATCATTAAATCTTATGCCCTCCCAACACTCTTATTTCGGTTTCCTATTCTGTAAGCTTCCGCTCCTCAACAAACAGAGGAAATGTTCATAAAGCATAACATGGAAAATATTAATTATCGGTGAGAGCATGATTTTCAAAATACCAAACACTTTATATCTGCATAAGAGATAGAGAAGCGCGATCAGCTTTCCGATTTGCTAAATCGATGATGATGATGATAATAATAATAATAATAATAATAATAATAATAATAATATTGATAATAATAATAATAATAATAAGGAGCCTTTGTACAAAAGCGGCCACTTCCTCCTATGTGTATAAGAATGGACCTAAACTTCCTAACCCCTACCCTAACCTACATGTGATGTCTTTACTGTCTTAATAGGGGGTTAGCACCCCCTGTGATCCCCCTTATTCTGCTGTATTCTTAGCCATCATCCTACATACAGGTGGCCGTTATCATACATACACCCAAATAATAATAATAATAATAATAATAATAATAATACTACTACTTACCGTTAATGCAACTCATACTTCATCTACAGGTTGTTATTGCAGGGGCTGCTCCTGTTAAGATTAAAAAAGAAAAAATAATAATATAATAATAATAATCATAATAATAATAATAATAATAATAATAATAATAAAAGTAATAATAATTATAGGATAGTACTGTAGTTGTGATGACAATAAGCTTACTAATATTTTTATTATTAAAATTATTATAATTTTCAATATGGCGGCCAAATAAATATGCTGCTACAATACCGCTGTTAATGATCTTCCTATTATTGATAATAATAATAATAATAATAATAATAATAATAATAATAATAATAATAATAGAAAGTAATTATATAACCAATAGTAATAATAAAATTTCTACTATTACCACTAATAATGAAATTAATAGTAATAACAAAATTAATACTAATAATAATGATAGTAAAATTAATATTAACAATAGCCATTTTTATGATTACAAACAAAAATAATACTACTAATATATTCTTTTTATTTGTATAATTATGGTTTCCATTTAAATCACAACAACAGTAACTACAATAATAATAATAATAATAATAATAATAATAATAATAATAATAATAATAATAATAGTAGTAGTATTTGTATTGGATTGATGTAAAAAAACTTCCGTCGTTAAAGTATTTTAACAATAATCTTAATTATAAAAATTCAAATCCATATTATTACCATTTAAGAAAGTCTTGAAACTGGATTCAAATACTGAAGAAAAAGCATGACTGGATATAAAATGTACAGAATGTAAATTATATAAAAAAGAAGACTATAATCCCGACGGGTTCTTGAGAAAAATAACAATGAGCTTAAACTCGCGAACTTGTGCCCGTCTTTGAACCAAAGTCAAGGGACAGGATTAAAAAACAAAAAAAAAAAGATGTGTAAAGAAAAAGGAACTCCAAAGTGAAAGCGCTTGCCTTCTCTCTCTTGATAGTTGGAGAGACGGAAGCATCATGATATGGTCATTTTCGTGGTAGGGTCGCGTCAACTCACATAGGATTCGTTCTTGCCGCTATTTCGTCCTCCAAATGCCTTCTCCAACACCAATAACTTGAAATTGCTTTCGCCTTTCTTTTTTTCATGAATATATGGTAACAAAGAGGGTTAAGGTAAAATAATTTGGCTTACCATGTAGGTCTATTAACTTGAACGTTATATTTTAAACATTATTCAGTTCCGAGCTTGATATTTACCGGTAAAGAAATACACCGATTATGTATCCGCATAATGTTATCAAAGTGTAACTAAAAAATATAAT
>NC_090745.1:92128274-92155774 GCF_036898095.1 Palaemon carinicauda
AAAATTATTGGTGCCGCAGTGCAAGTCCTTTAGCATTTTCTTAATTCACACACACACACACACACATTGTGTGCGTATATTTGGGATTTCTTAATATTTTCTTGAATGAATGTAATGCTATTACACAAGAGCCGTAAGTTATTGGCTAAAACAGACATCGGCAAATGTTAAATAAATGGAGCATCACAATAATAAATTCTGTCTTTTTCTTTAAAACTTTAGGCCTGAGGGAATGAAAATAAAAAAAAAAAAATCTAGAAACTAGTCTTATCGAAATAAATCATCCAGTGAGTGCATTAAGAATAAAGTGTAGTGATTATCTGAGGTGTAGTTGCACGATAAAATAGACATTTGTAGGCATATATGAGAATAAATAGGTGAGTCACGAACGAAGTGACATATTGGAAAAAATGGCAAGTAACAAAAAGTGAGCTGAAAAAGCTGAATAAAAAATTATCTTATCTGAAGGTAACTGCTAAGAAAAGGGTGAAAAAAATAAGGGTGAATGAAGATATCTCGAGGGATGGTAAATGCAGTATATATATATATATATATATATATATATATATATATATATATATATATATATATATATATATATATATATATATATATGTATATATATATATATATACACATATACTATATATATATATATATATATATATATATATATATATATATATATATATATATATATATATATATATATATATATATTTTCAGAAACACAAGATTTAAGAGGAGAGATACTATTTGACATGGAGACAGTCCTGTACCAATGGTGAACATTTTGTACCTTTGTTTAAAGTGGAGGAATTAAAACTTAAAATAGTTACAGCAAAGTTTTAAATACTTCTGGAAGTGACAGCTGAGGACTTGATAAAATGAATATTTAAAGCTTCAGCTAGAAGACACCAAGAGTTGAAAAAATTACAAGTGAGATGCTGTAGTATGGTAGTGATAGTGAGATTGCTTTATCAGGGTTTGAATGGTATGTCTGGACGAGGGAAAGATTTCTGAGAAATGGAAAAGAAAAACGACTATTTTGCTATATAGATTAAAATTATTGTGAAAATTATAATACATAACACTTATAAATATACCATAAGTGGATGGTAGTGTCTGGTTAAGACATTAAGACTATTTCCAAGAGAACTGATACGGATAAAAGGTTAAGGGTTTAGACAGTGAAGAGGGAGCACGATCAAGGTTTAGGTTTGAAAAACATGCGTGAAAAGTTTGCAAGAAGATAAGCTGTGTGTGGTACATGGACACAGTAAACTATTAAATGTTTAAAGGTCGCTCATGAATGGCAGAGGCAAGGGACAGGCCAATGGCCTAGTGCAGGGATGGGGAATCTGTGGCCTTAAGGTCGCTTGCGGCCTTCTACGGCCTTTGATATACGTATGTGCAGTACAGGACCCACAATATGTATAGTATATTTCTGCTTTGACATTGAATATCGTGTGGTTAAAATCATTATATGTACACACACATATATGTACATACAGACAAGAGGAAATTTGTGTTCAGAAATGTCCCTCCCGGAGAATGGAGGCAATTTTTCTTTGAATCAATGAATCTTAACTTATTCTAACTAGCACAACAGATGTAGCAGCTGACAAGGAAAAACTGACTGTGGCAATGAGTGAGGGATTTCACGTGTGATAGATGAAGAGTTCTGCCCATCTCCCCACTGTGATCTGTGTTAGTTTTGGATTAATCTACAGATTCCAGAGATTTGGCGCAAAAATATCATTTTATTCGAGCTTTAACTGATAATTTCTAATTGTATGAATTAAGCTTGCCTCAGGCAACCTTAACGGAAGGATACGGGGAACAGAGAATTTAACAATCTCAAAGTGCAAATGTCACTAAGAGGGACCAAATTTTACTTCCTTATATGGTAAGTGTCTGCACTCATGGTGCTTCAGCTATGATGGCTAAAAACTAAGGATTTATTGAAAATCTCAAAAAAAGCAAATAATTGACTTTTTCAAAACAACTAACATGTGCTTCAACAAATACTTTTTTCTCTTTTTTACAGACATGCTGCATTTTTATATGTGATTGTATAAAAAATAGATAATTGCCTGTATCAAATAAGCTATCATTTCTATATGATTAATTTTACTTTACTAATCACTTGAATACAAAGATCCTACTTAACTCAAGTAATTTGAAAATGGCATGATTTCGATATTAGTTTACTTACTACCTTGAAAACTGCTTGCAAACTTGAATAAAATATTTGAAAATATTTTCAATATCAATCATTTACTGGTAAATTGCACAAAAAGTAAATATTTAATTATCATCATCATCTCCTCCTACGCCTATTGACGCAAAGGTATCGGTTAGATTTCGCCAGTCACCTCTATCTTGGCCTTTTAACTCAATACTTCTCCATTCATCACCTCCTACTTTGCGCTTCAAAGTCTTCAACCATGTAGGCCTGGGTCTTCCAACTCTTCTAGTACCTTGTGGAGCCCAGCTGAACGTTTGGTGAACTAATCTCTCTTGGGGAGTGCATGCACAAACCATCTCCTACCCCTCATCATGATCTCATCCACATATGGCACTTGAATAATCTCTTATAGTTTCATTTCTAATCCTGTCCTGCCATTCAACTCCCAATATCCTTCAGAGGGCTTTGTTCTCAAATCTACTAAATCTATTGGAGATTGTTTCATTATCATATCCTGACTCATGTTCATAGAGTAACACCGATCTCACTAAACTGATATATAGTCTGATTTTCATATGTAATTTCAGGCGATTTGATTTCCAAATTTTAGTTAACCTAGCCATTGTCTGATTTGCTTTTTTTAATCTTTCACTAAACTCTAATTCTTATGACCCTGTATTGGAGATCATAGTTCCTAAATACTTACATGATTCTACCCCAGTAATCCTTTCTCCTTCCAATGATATTTCATCTTCCATTGCATACTCCTTTCTCATCATCTGTCTTTCTTCTATTTATCTTCAGCCCAATCTCCTGCATTCCTGTAAGCAAGCATTGGAAACCCTGAGGTGTTCTGCTAACAAGGACAGCATCATCAGCATACTCTAGGTCTGCTAAATTCTTATCACCAATCCAGTTCAATACTTCTCCACCATCTCTGACTGTTCTACGCATTACCGAATCCATGAAGGGGATAAACAACATAGGTGACAACACATTCCCTAGGAGTACTCCGCTGTTCACTGGGAATTCATTTGATAAGACTCCATTAACATCAACTTCGCCCTTGCTATGCTCATGAAGAGACTTTATCAAATTTACATATTTAAGAGGAATTCTATAATAACGCAGGACTCTACAAAATTGGCCGGTGCACACTATCAAGGGCTTTTTCAGTCCACAAATGCCATCAAAAGGGGATTTCTATATTCTACACATTGCTGTAAAACATATCTGAAAATGAACATTTGGTCAGGGCAACTCCTACCTTTTATAAATCCTGCTTGTACATCTTTCAGCTTTTCATCAATCTTTTTCTCCAGTCTCTTTAGAATAAGCATGTTATATATTTTCACAACAACTGACGTAAGTGTTATGCCTTTGTAATTATTGCAATCAGTCACGTATCGTTTTTTTTTCTTTCCCCCCCACCACCAACACTCATAACTGCCATTCATAAGGTTTTGCGTCTTCCTGTCACCACATTCCTTTTTTGACCAGTATCATCTCGGCAGTTATTCCTTCATATCCCGGGGCTTTCCATCTCTAGTTTTTTTAGGATAGCTTCGACTTCAAACACACTGAATTCATTATGGGCACATCAAGGTCTTCATCAGCTTCAAGTATATCAATTAAATTATTCCCTTCATATCTCCTACTCATAACCTCACTAAAGGGTTCCATACAATGTTCTCTCTCTTCATCTTCTGTTGCTATAACAGCGCCATCACTCTTTTTGATGGGTATATGTTTCTTCTTCTTTGCGCCAGTCGAGATTTCATTAATATTTCTATGAGCAATTCTTACACCATAGCCACTAACTGAATTCATACCTTTGTCAGCCTCATCTGCTTTACTGTCTAAATATTTTCTCCAGTCATTCTCAGCTTTTCATTTTGACCGCACTGTCAATACTGGAATACTTAGCATGCTCTACCTTGTAATTTTCATTACTTCCTCGAAAATTATCAAAAATCAATTTATGTCTTTGTCTCCTTTTTATAGTATCCCAAGAATAATTTGATATCCATGGCTTTCTCCTTGTAACTGCGTGTCCCAAGACTTCACTACAAACTGACTGATATATGTTCTTAATATCACAACATTCTTCATTAATTGTCTGATCTTCGTCTCTTTAATTCTCTAAGACTGCAAATCGAATCCTACATTCAATAGCAAATATTTCTCTGTGTTCTTCTTCTAAAAGCTTAGTTGTATCAAACCCAGGTATTCTATCCATCTTTCTGTTGGGTGCTTTCAGTTTTAATTTCAGTGTGGCAATGAGGAGCTGGTGATCACTACCAATATCTGCCCCTCTATAGCTTCTTACATTTCTCAGAGTCCTTCTCTCTTTATTAATGTCAATGTGATCTATCTGATTTTTGTAATTGCCACATGGTGAAGGCCATGTATACTTGTGGATGTTCTTGTGTTGAAAAAGAATACCTCCAATGACAAGATTGTTTGATGAACAGAAACTTATGAAATGTGCCCCATTTTCATTTGCCACTTCGCCAAGACCCTCGACACCCATGATATTCTCTATCCCTTGATTATTTCTTCCAACTTTAGCATTGTAGTCGCCAACCACAATTTATATATCTCTCACAGGTATCTCATCTATTACCCTCTGCAGTTTTTCATAGTATTCATCTTTCCTCTCTTCAGGGGAATCATTTGTTAGGGCATAGCAAACTATTATACTCATATTGCAATGCTTTGATTTGAACTTTGCTGGTAATAATCTAGTATTTACAGCTCTCCACTTGGTTAATGCCTTTTCTGCTCGTGGTGTCATAATCACTCCTACCCCTTCTCTTCCCACGCCATCTGATCTTCTTGAGTAGATATACTGTATATATTGCCTTAGTCTAAAGTTTCCTTACCAATCCCTTTACAATATGTTTCACTTAAAGCCCAGATATCCAAACTATATTTCATAAATTCACTCTCCACTTGCTATAACTTCCCAATCTGTTTCATGGTTCTAACATTCCAATTACATATTTCCCATTTTTCTTTAGTATATATAGACCGGGACATTCTTAGCACCCCACTACGCCTGGGACTGGGGACCATTCTGTCATCTTCTCTTTCCATGACTGACTAAATCCATAGAAGATTCATTGGCTAGATACATCAAAGGATAGCCAGTTCCTTGTGATGCACTGTGCCTATCCAACTAAGGCAAGTGACCCCTGCCAGTCCATACTAATTCTAGTAAGATCAACCGCCAGGCATCAGTAGTAAAATCCAAAAAGATAGTTTGTCCATCGCCTTAAACCCAATCTGTCATCGAGCTGCCAGTGACTTCAAGGAGATTTAGGGGGCCTTTCCTCGACACCTAAAGCTCTCATTACTCCACCAAGTTGCCCGTCCGCTTATATGTGTATAACCGTTGGCAAATATGGATTGCTAGGATATACCACCTAGCACAGTAGGTATATAATTAGAATATTTAAAAATGTAATGCTTTCAATTTTCATAAACCTGTCACTCTTACATGGGATTACTAATGAATTACTTGGGAGGATATAATAACCCAAAAATATTTATGCAGCCTTAATGAGCAATGAAGAATTTTAAGATGTCCTTCGTCTGAAGAAAAGTTTCCCATCCCTGCCCTAGAGACTGTATATATATACATAAAATTAGTGTCCTTGCCTATCTCCATGAAGCTGGGACCAGGGAGGCCATGCAATGGCTGCTGATGATTCAGTAGATATACCTATTGGCTCTCCCAAAGCCCTAGCTCACAAGAATGGTGAGACTGCAGAGACTACTAGAAACTATCGGTATTCAGCGGGGATCGAACTCCTATCCAACAGATTGTTAGGCACAGACGTTTCCTATAGCTACAACAGCCCTAATTACAAAATTATATAATTTATATAGGCAACGTGTAGTATGTTGATATATAAAATATATATATATATATATATATATATATATATATATGGTATAGATAATACGTTATTTGGAGAGATTAGAACTTTATAATGATGGAGATGAATCCTTCATTATAGTGTGTATGGAGTAGAGTGACTGGTTTTATATAAATGAGGGTCTGACAGGTGTGTTATACATTCATGGCTATTCAACATTTTAATGGATGCAGTGACGTAGGAGGCCAGAGAAAGGGACAACGGATATGGGTGCAATGTGGTGGAATAAAAAAAATTACATGTGAATGCATCATGGATTGTTTAATGTTTAAATAGGATACTTTGCGGTTAATGGAAACTTCAGAAATGGGTAAAAGGGTTACATGATGCTTGCAAGAGAAAGTTAATAGTTAACATGAACCCATAAAATCAAAGCAGATGTAGAAATGAATATCTTTATGAAGGGTGGGAGGGTGGAATTGGTTGATTCACAAAAACATCTTTGAATAAATAAAAAGGCTGATGCTAACATAACAAAAATCAAAGAATGGGTGATTCAAGAAAGGTGATTAGCAATGCTAAGATTATTAAAAGTCTAATTATATGCAGGAATTGTTAATCAAACTTTTCTAAGCGGGGATGTTCAATACAAATATAAGAAACAAGGTGTTGAGATGAACTGTTTGCAAGCATATGAGGCAAAAAGTATTTTGATGTGGCTCAGTCATGCAGAAAATATGGATGACAGTAGGTTAGTGAAGAAAACAATTAAAATGCATAAATTCTAGGATGTAGAAGAGAAGAAGGGCTTCTCTTGTAACTAGTCTTGGGTAGTGCCATAGCTTCTGTACCATGGTCTTCCACTGTCTTGGGGCAGAGTTCTTTTGCTTGAGGATACACTTGGCACACTATTCTACTTCCTCTTATTATTTTGAAGTTTTTATAGTTTATATTAAATAAGAAAGATTTATTTCAATGTTATTATTCTTGAACTTCTCTTGTAATATATTTCCTAACTTCTTTTCTTTGACTAATTTTCCTTGTTGGGGCCCTTGGGCTTATGGCATCCTGCTTTTACAACTAAGGTTGTAGCTTAGCTAGTAATAAAAATAATACTAAAAATAATACTAATAATAATACTAATACTAATAATAATAATAATAATAAGAATAATAATAAACGATAAAGCTTCGATTTGTATAGATGGTTCATATATTTCATGAGATCTTAACGGGGGAGTAAATGAATTAACATTGGGAGGCCACAAATTAAAAATCCAGTCATTCTTTCGATATCTCCCATTTTCTATGGATCAGTTATACTTTTGAATTAATAGGAGGAAAATACCTCATGCTAGTGTAAATAAATAACAGTAGTAAGAAAGACTGCATGCAAGGACACGAAGAAGTAAGGTCAATATATCCAAAATATAGATCTAAATGCCCCCCCCCCCCACCCTTTTTTTGTGGAAAACTGTTTTTTACTTGGCTCCTCAATTATCTATCATTACTTAGCTCCCAAATATCTATATTATTTCGTAATATAGCACGAATGGATATTTTCACTCGATAGATATTTGGTCTAACTTAACTAATTAGCCTACTGTAGCTGAGCATTGAAAGAGTACCTCATCTTGTGTCAATTATCACCAAATTTCAATAACTCGCGTTATTCTAAGGCTTTTAACATCTGATGCCAATATAGCAGAATCCTGAACGTAATCATACGTTTCCTTGCTTGCAGTTTAGCTTTCACTTACATACCCCATAATGATTGTAATGCACTTTTTTCCTATTTCCAGTGTTATCCAGAATTATCTAATATAGATCATCAACTTCTTATGCATGGTCTTGACTTTGAAGCTCACCTTGAGCTTTTTGATAATGGTGCCCATGTTTTCAAACTTTCATAAATGAAAGCTGGAAAATATTTCTTAACATTGACTTTTTAACTAAAACATTACAAAAAAAGTAGTTGATGATGGAAGCTTTAGTGATTACCGGAGTGCCATCTCTAGAGTTCCTTGCTCATGGCCCATTACTGTAAAGTAAATGGGAATAACAATGGTTTGGCATAGAGAATAAACTTCATATTATGCATACTATGCCGTTTTAATAGCGTTGACCACAAAGCCTAATTACAGATCTGTACTAGCTAAATCTCATAACTGATATTTAGCTAAGTTAATTAGATGTTAAAAGTTATGGTGAATCCTAACAAAACTCATAATATGAAACTTGTGCTCTATGACTCCCATCAACCTGATATTCATTAAGTGTTTCTAGAGCCATGTGCAATTCATTCAGAATTCTAGGTGTCAATGAAAGAAAAATAGACTCTTGGGAAACCTATTGTGACGGCGCCGAGTAAGGCTGTGAACTCAAAGGCAGGTTGGAAACGACTGAGTTATATTATTGAAGAACATTCTCCTTATATACAAAACCTCAAGGCAACAGGACATAACAAGTTCACAAGACAGACAATATTACAGAGGAAAAACCAGACATGAATTTTCATGTTCGTTTTAGTGCGAGGGAAGAGCAAAGATACAAGCATAATATATACAAAAGGAATTATGTACAATTGTGTGAAACACGGTTGGTACACTATTCTCAATCTCTTCAGTAAAAAAAAAAGAAAAAAAAAAGTTATTTTGAAATATCTTAAGGTTTTCAGACTTGTCTATCCAAAGTTGTACTTACTCTTTATTCTCCTGTGTTTTGAATGCTATCACCTGTTTAGCTTTCATCCGTTAATTTGTATCATGGAACTGCTAAACAAAATCTTGATTTCTATAAAACTCCCTAAGTCTGTACTTTGTAACAATCCCATGCATCATCATTCGTTTACCTCAATGTGCATATTTTTTTTTTATAATTCATATCATGCTTTACATTCCTTCTTCCAAAACTGTACCATAAACATTTATATATAAAATATGAAGTTAATTAAGGGCTATGGTGGCCTGTTTGTAACGTTCTTGCTCGTGATTGCCTGACTGGGGTTCAAGTCCCGCTCAAACTCGTTACTTCTGGTCACTGCAACCTCACCAGACTTGGGAGATTTAGGGAAACCTATAGGTCTATCTGTTGAATCATCAGCAGCCATTGATCCTAGCTTGGATAGAGAGGGGGCTAGGGCGCTGATCATATGTATATATGGTTAGTCTCAAGGGCATGGTCCTGCTTGATAGGGCAATGTTACCGTTCCCTGCCTCTTCCATTCATGAGTGGCATTCAACCTTTAAGACTTTCTTTTTCTTCCATATCACTTTTTTAAAGAAGTGTCATTCCATATCTTTGCAGGCATTCGAGCATCACTTCATAAACAGATCCTTTAATACTATTCGTTTTTTCTTCCGTTAGTTTAAAAACTAAGCATATTGATTAAAATGGATTGTTTAAAAAATCACAGCTCCATGAATATAGCTCAGCGAGAGCAACTCCGCCAATGCCCAATCATATGAACACAATTCTTTAGACAAAGGGAACCGATCATACCCTTGCCCAGCCCTACATAAATATATATATATATATATATATATATATATATATATATATATATATATATATATATATATATATATGTATATATATATATGTATATATATATGTATATATATATGTATATATATATGTATATATATATATATATATATATATATATATATATATATATATATATATATATATATATATATATATATATATATATATATATAACAGTTTTAGATTTGTTATTATTGTGAGTTTCCACAACATATATCTTAGGGGTCTCCGGGCCTCCTTTTCCCCTTATCATGGTCTTACTATGGTATAGCTTTCGAAGCCCTATCTACGTTGAATTGCTAATATACAAGAAAGAACAAGAACAGCGTTAACAGCGCTGTAATTTCAGACATGAGTGTAAATACGCTGCATGCATTTTTCACCCTTGTGACACAAATACATGGAACAAGATGGAAATAAGACATCTTTAACAAAGAATTCAAACGCTATCATCGTCCGTTAATACACCTATAGTTTTCATAAAGGAATTCAATACTGTATTAATATTCTTTGTAATATTTCATATAATAATACGCTTCAGTTCCCATTTATTATTAATCTATAACAATGGCCAGGAAAATCAATATAAGAAGGAGAGGGAATTGGGTCCAAGTAAAAATGAGTATTCAGTTTGAAAGTATCCTTAACAAATTCACCTGTGCTTGTGCTTGTGTTTGTGCTTGGTAACCGTATGCTCTTTCCAGCTCCACTACTGCAGTGAGAACAGCAGTTTCCGAGAACTCAATTTCAAGGTCAGCTTCTTCTGTCACAACCCAATGTGCAAAGTAAAAATGACTGACCCTGACCTTGCATGACTGTACAGACTTCATCCAAATCCAATTAGCTATTACGTAAGTAAAAAATAATATTAAAGTGTTATAAAGCAGAATAACAAATGGAATTCCTTAACCTACGGGCAAAAGCAGCACCATGTTATCAATGAGTTCATTTGACCTTTGACCAAGTGAGCTAAATAAGGCATATTCCTGTTTAAGGATTGACTCAAATGCCATAATCTAGTACAGAACCGTCATTATAGGTAAAATACAGTGCTGAACTTCTGTCTGTCTGGCGAGTGGTGCAAGATTCGATTGGTGTAAGATTTAATGTAAGAAAAAATTCATATGATTTTTTTCTTTTTTTTTTCTTTTTAGAAAATTAGCTGCATAACGAATACATGTATGCATAAATCATTCACTATAATGTATATGGACATGGGCAGGACATATAGTGAGAATGACAGATAATTAAGAACAGACTGGGTCCCTAGAGATAACAAAAGAAGCAGGGGAAGGAAGAGAAGGCAATGGATTGACGAACTAAGCAAGTTTGCAGGTGTGGACTGGCAAAGAAAGACCACAAACAGACGCAAGTGGAAAGACATGTCTGAGGACTCTGTTCTGTGGTGGACTGCCCACGGCTGATGATGATGATGATGATGAAGATATATATATATATATATATATATATATATATATATATATATATATATATATATATATATATATATATATATATATATATATTTATATGTATATAATATATATATATATATATATATATATATATATATATATATATATATATATTTATATGTATATAATATATATATATAAATATTTATATATATATATATATATATATATATATATATATATATATATATATATATATATATATATATATATCTTCATCATCATCATCATCATCATCGGCCGTGGCTAGTCCACTACAGAACAGAGTCTTCAGACATGTCTTTCCACTTATCATCATTAAAGGTCGGTTTTCAGCAAACCAAAATTCTTATGGACAAGTGTTTTTTTCTTTGACTAGAGCTGATGTGGTATTCATTCAAAGCTGGTATTAATTATTTATATATTTATATTAAACACACACATATGTATGTGTGTATACATATATACATACATACATACATACATACATACATACATACATATATATATATATATATATATATATATATATATATATATATATACATATATATATATATATATATATAAATAGATAGATATAATTTTTGCGTTAGTAAGTATAAGATTTGTTTCCATTTTTTTCCACAAAACCTGGTCATTCGTTCATTCTTGTATCATACCGATGATTCAGAAATGCAATTCAAATGATCATGGCTACATGGAACGTAAAGACCCAATTCACACTCACAAGAAAAGCTTTCATAAGATCTAATATATGACTAACTTTTTTAGTTGCCAAACTATAAAAGTCAGTTCTTAGTAACTAAGCAATATATATATATATATATATATATATATATATATATATATATATATATATATATATATATATATATATATATATATATATATATATATATATAGTAGCTTGTAGCTACCGATTGTCAAAATCATGTTAATGAAAATTTTATATATATCTTGGTTCACATGCTCTTCCGTGTTCTATTAAGAAATAGAATTAGCTGACATTAAAATTTTACCACTTAAAATAGAAACTTTACCAATCTTTGTCGTTTACACTAATTTCTTGAGTGCAAAAGAACAGAAAAAAAATAAAAGAAATCTTTTAGCTTTATAGGTTTTGGATAGAAAATTTAATATTCAAAATTCAATATTTTAGGATTCATTAAAAAAAAGAATATGTTTTAGCACTATTCAAAAATACAGGTTAGTAAATCTAAGAGTGAAGGATGGGATATAATTAAATTCAATAAAATCTAATAAGAAAGGCTTCACTTCGATTAATTTTATGCATGATAAACATTTATAACAACTCGAGTAAGCCTTACAGAATATCTTACTAAGATTTTGAATGAAGTGGGAAGGATCGCAATAACTGCAGGTGTTCGCTTGCTATTTTACCATTATGGAGAGCACACGTACCATCAGTAATCTGGTCTAAACAAAAACTTGAATGTTGTTACGTAAGAACACAAGTGAGGTGACTTGACAAGGTTTCTCTCGGCACTGTCCTGGTTACCAATGAAAATATACTTTAGCTAAAAGATATAAATAATAGGATCAACTATTCACACATTTAAAAATCTGAGGATCGACTCAGATTATAAATCGGATTTTAAATACATTATCTTGAGAACTTCGTTTTAAAATTAGTCATTCGATGCAAATAAGATAGATTATTCTAGGCAAAACAATGTTTAAGGAAACATATAGATAAATGACAGAACATCTATGCGTGAATATATATATATATATATATATATATATATATATATATATATATATATATACATATTTATATATATATATATATATATATATATATATATATATATATATATATACATATATATACATATATATACATACATACATATATACATTACATATATAAATTTGTGTTTGTATTTGTGTTTGTGAGTGCGTGCGTATGCATTACATATACAGTAGGTGAAGATATGGAGCTGGAGCGATATACAAGGGAAATCATCATGGATGTTTGGAATAAATGACAAGACATCACAAAAAGGGGAAATAGCTTGTGAGTATGTATGTATGTATACACACACACACGCACAAATATATATATATATATATATATATATATATATATATATATATATATATATATATATATATATGTGTGTGTGTGTGTGTGTGTGTGTGTGTGTGTGTGTGTGTGTGTGTGTGGTAGCAAACTTGCGTAACTAGCATGAGATGATCTGTTCGAATTCTGATATCTTACAGAGCATTGGGAGTTGTTACATGCCAAATCACGAATAAACCCCAGCATCGAAGGCTCGCCAGAAACTTTTCAAACCCTTCAAACTGCGCTATTCAAATCCAACCTCTCACGTACTCTATCGTCTCAGAGGTGTAAAATAATAAAGTCCTTAAAGTTTTAAATGTCGCTCATGAATGGCAGAGGGAAGGGACAGTGACATTGCCCTAGTAAGCAGGATAATGCCCTAGTTACTGACCATATATACATTTGATCAACACCAAAGACCCCTCTACACCCAAGCTAGGACCAGGCAGTGGCTGTTGATGACTCGGCAGGTAGACGTATAGGCTTCCCAAAACCCCCATCCTTAGCTCACAAGGATGGTGAGGTTGCAGACACTAAAGGAGCTAGCGAGTTTGAGCAGGATTCGAACACCAGTGTGGCGATCACCAGGCAGACCCCAGCCACTACTAGACCTTCCACTTTAACCTCCTAAAACTATTATATTATAGATTTTTTTCATTAACCTAGCATCTTCCATTATTTCTGCATAACCAAAAATCATAAATATGCTTTTATCCCTCCTTTCACCTATGCAACAATTTTACCACTTCTGGGTATCACCGTATTTCTGACCCTTTATATTTTTCAAATTACTGATATACTAAGCATGCAACTCATCTCAACATCCTTGGCCATTTTTTTCTTCTGGACGTGACATAAAAACTTCTCTCTAATAAAGAGAATTTGACTTAGTAGTCCTTTCATATATTCCAAATTTATCCTGTTACCTTCACTACTTCGCCTAATTTGTAATTCATTCATCTTGTTTGTCCTCTTCACATTTTTATATATATAATCATTTCCGTGTTTTCTCGTCTCTAAACATGCTTATTCTATGCTCCAGACTTCCACAAGTTTTCAAACTCCACCTTCTCGAAGCGTTCTTTTTTTACCAATCAACTCATACAAAAGACCTTTGACTAGTTCATTATCTAAATGGTGATTACGTCGAACTTATAAAAAAATCCTATACATTAATTGCTAAGCCTATGTCGGTCAATAAGGTAATTTTTTTTTTTTTCATCGCTAACTTTTCTCTGAATATATAATTTTCTTCTGTCATTTTCGGATCTGAGCTAAATAATTGTAATCAGATTACCTTCCAATCGACCTTTACATAAAATCAAAGCCTATTTTCTTGAAATGGGTTGGACTAATTTCCTTTTCTATTAACCACATGTGGAATATTAAGTTATTTCTCTATCCTTTAAATGACATATAAATCATGCATATTATGGAAAAACAGCAATATAATAACAAAAAATGTGAAGAAATGGTGACATTCGAGCATAGCTCAAAATATATATACGCGCTTTTATCCTCCAACATCTTATTAAAGGTTAAAAAATAACCTCTAATAGTTATATAAAAGTTTTGCATCATTAGGTAAATGTCTGGATAATTAAGCTGTATCCAAAATTTTTCACCATGCCAAGCTAACGACATTCCCTCCACCATAGAAACCTTTTAATTATCCATCATCTTAATATTACTTACGCCTGTTCCCTTAACAACCCGTTTAAACAAATCTATGTCATGTTCTCTGCATTACTCAACTTCCCACACTGGTTTTTGCTGTCATATTTTCCATGAATGCATTTTTAATCACTTCTATCTCATTTCTATTCTTTTTTTTTATAGGAAATATTCATTTTAATGTTGTTACTGTTCTTGAAATATTTTAGCTTTCCTTGTTTCCCTTCCTCACTGGGCTATTTTCCCTGTAGGGGCCCTCAAGCTTATAGCATCCTGCTTTTCCAACTAGGGTTGCAGCTTAGCAAGTAATAATAATAATAATAATAATAATAATAATAATAATAATAATAATAATAATAATAATAATAATAATAATAATAATAATAATAATGGTTTTGTGAGATCATACAATCTTACATATTCGCAGGACTTTTAGAAGTCCCAAAATAAATAACTGCTCTCAAACATTTACACTGCAAGTCAAATGTTGTGAATTTCAGTAAAATCCAAATACATTTTGTTTGTTTATTTCGTAATAAAATGCAGTTAAAGAGAAAATATAATAAAGTTTTGTAAAAATATTATCCGATTACTTCAGTCAACCTCAAGTTACTTGAAAACTTTAACAAACAAACGAAAAAAAAAATCAAATTTTGGTTACTACTACTCTTAATGTAACAACACAATCAACACTATTTCAGTAACAGCAACAAACAATCGCTGGAAGGAGAAACTAAAGCCAAAAACAAAAATGCCAAACAAATTAAAAGACTATCTTACAAATGTTCTTGCCGAGCGCTGTCGGAGCACAAACTCTTCCTCTGAAATTAACAATGTACTAGAATGATAATCATCATAATTAACGTCAGCCGAGGATAACCCCCTGCCAATTAACATTTTCCGATTGGTTTCCCTCTAATACTTGAAGGAGGTTCCACGTGGAGAAATGGACCCATAAAAGTCTGCAAGATGAGCCAAGTAAGGAGCTCACTCTTCGTTTTATTTGTCAATCAATTACTTTCGCTCTTAACTCGGCTGTTAGAGGGGACATTTACTCTTGTTCCGGAACATTGTTTGAAAAAGAAAGACAAGTTTACAGGTACCTTAACAAGGAAAGGAATTATTCTCCGTTGGTGAGAGTAGGGGAGTGGATCTACATAATATTAATACATACTTGTTCTCGTGTATGTATAAAAGAAATTATACAGAATAGGTTCTAAGAAATAAAATCATTGAAAAATTGCAAATGAAAGACCCTTAACATTTATGATGAAAACAAATTAATATTATTATAAGGAGTAAAACTCACGATCCATTCTTTACAAATTATTGAAGAATTGAATAAATATGGTTTGGTTTTCCGAAAAAAATAATACATTCTTGAGATATTTACAACGGCCACAAACATGATTCTTTGGCCTTTTCCCAGTATTGTTATCAATATTATTACTATCATTATTACAGTTCAAGCTGCAACTCAAATAAATCATAGTAATTTATGGTATGACGCATTTTTCATACATTTCTTATTTTTTCATTATAAAAGCAGATCAATCTAAAATCCAATTCATTTATACAGTATATAAAAGAGCATCAATTTATTTGACATGAACACCGCTGAAATGAACGGTTTATATTAATTGTATTCAATATTTACCTTTTGAGATGATTAGGACTACATTCATATTTTGAAAATTTATGTACCTTAAATCTACTGTAAGGAAACACTGCGTTGACTGGAGTACCTTGGATTGAGTTAACTCTTAACCCCAGTTCAAGACATGAGACCCTTTCGTTTTTTTGTTATAATCGTGAATAGTTTACAATGAAAAATATCGAAGGAAACGATCGAGAGGCAATCCAAATTTGGTAAGTCATTTTTCTCTGATCAAATTTTGGCAGGAAGTACATCTTCCCACGATAGACTACAATTACTATAAAATCGATCTTCATTTTAGCATTGGATTTTCGTAATTTTTCTATTATCATATAACCTGAATTTCCATAAAACTGACGGGTTAACTAATGTTTTTCTTGTCATACTAAGATCAACCAAATATATGTATAAACAGAAACTTACCAGTACTTAGAAATGTAGTGATGAACATATCTATTTTAATCTGATCGTCATGCATTTTCACAAAAAGGTAAACTGAATTGTAAAATGAACTTTATTTTTTATTATAAATTCAGAGTACTAAAACATGACTGGGAGTTGACCTTTGGCACACGCCGCAATGTGAAATAGCACTATCATGAGTTTTGCTATTCAAATTCGCTATTGACAGAGCAGAGTCTCTATAATCTCAACAAACGATCAGTTGGATCCTGGAAAAAAAAAATCCGTACGTTTCTAGAGTCTACATTTCATAAACAGTAATTTGTCATATTTCGTCATGAATAAGCAACATGGAGATGCTATGACTTAGCAAAAGACAAGAAATGAAGCACTCATAATCACGTATTTAATCACCAACAATAGAGAGCAAATTTGCACAAGGCTCAGGAGTAACAAGGGTATTTCGCAATTTTGACCCTCAGCATTTTGATTCAGCTTCCATAAATCAAATTTAAAACCCTATTATATCATAATTCGCATAATTTTTTTCTGATGATATCTTTTTTTATATAATTCTGCACGAGGTTCAGTTGTCATTTAATAAGAGAATACTTCAAATCTATTAGAGTGGTGTCTATTTGATAAACAAAAAAGTTAAGAAACTTATTAATACCCGGAGGCAATTCCCTTTTATCTCACGAAGTCTAAAAAGATTTGACTTTCCATCTCCTAAAGGAAACTCCAACAAAGCCGAACGAAACTCTAAAGAGGTTTGAAAAGTTAGACCAAACCTCGAGTAAATTTATACAGTACTAATCATACCCAGGATTCAAAACCTACTTACCCAATTCCATTATCGATATTCAAGCTTGAAAAGAAGTGGGGAGTAATTTGGTCAAGTTAATAAATTATAATCCAATGTAAACACAATGGAGGTTAAACGTATTGTACAAAACTATGAAGGAAACAAACAAATCTCTTCAGGTAATTTAAAAATTATACTTGTCAAAGATTGGTATCTAGGTCACACCATTTACAAACAAAACTAGAATTACAATAGCAATGATAACAATGGTCATAAAATATCAAAGAAAATAAAGAAAGGAATACACAGGACTCCACAGTGATGCAAAGTGCAACGGGATTCATGCAGACCTATAAAAAATAATAATAAAAAAAAATGAAAATTACGTAAAGGCCTACATAGCTACTGACCACTAAGTATGAAAACGACAAAAAAATCCATCAGAGAGAGAGAGAGAGAGAGAGAGAGAGAGAGAGAGAGAGAGAGAGAGAGAGAGAGAGAGAGAGAGAGAGAGAGAGAGAGACTAAAAATAAAAATCAGTTGCTAAATACAAAAAAATATATATGTATATTATATATACGGTGAAGTGTGTAAACATTACGGATTAGGAGCTTGTATCGTGTAAACTCTTTCAATTCATAGGCAATTTGCAAACTGTTCAATGCATTTTAAAACCAAAAACTTTTTTCATGCTTGCAGAAACTAAACAATTGAAGCCATGCGTACAGCAAGCAACCGTCAATCCCCAATATTATTAAAATCATAACAGCAAATAAATTAATAAACAAAAATAATTTAGTTTCTTTCAGCACCATTTCGTCTTTGATGAGAGAGAGAGAGAGAGAGAGAGAGAGAGAGAGAGAGAGAGAGAGAGAGAGAGAGAGAGAGAGAGAGAGAGAGAATATCACTAAACACAAAAATGTTTCTCTGGACGTGGACGAATAGATGACATGAGTTTTTAAAAGCGTCTACGGGAAATATTTCTTGAGATTTTACATCAGTAACTACTTAGTTTAGATCAAACAATGTTGCCAGACCCTTAGAAATGATTTTGTATGCTCTGAACATTACCAAAATATAGAAAATACAAATAAGTGCATATAAACAAGTATACACATATCCGAAGACTAAAGAAAAAAACAAAAAGATAATTTAAATTACCAATATAAAAAATGAAAGACTTAATGCTGTAATAGATTGTGATTATGATTCCTTCATACCGGCAACGTGCTTGGATCTCAAAATGCGCGTTTCGATACAGTGCATATTTACACTGAAAGAACTATTCAGTATTGAATTATAGTATAACCTAAACCTATTTACTATAATATACAGAAAATCATACCGTCACGAAAAGTACACGTGAACAGATTTTATCTTTGATGTTGGCCGGAACATGGATAAAACTGACTTCCCCCTACAAACAGTTGTAAAAGACATCGGGAAAATAATTAGCAGGGTGGCATGAAAAAAAAAAATTCACAGTGACACTGATTAATACCAGAAGGTAATTTCTTAAATTTCCTCACAATGTTTTAGACTCGTATGTACATAAATATCCATGAGTCAGAGATCAACACAAATTGACTTTTCCCCGAGATTTCCAGGTAAAAACTGGTCGTAAACTTCTACGTAAAGTTTATGACGTATAAAAGTTATGCTAAAACTACAACGTCAAGGATACCTTGAAAACCACAAACAGCACCAGGATAGAAGAATCTGTCGGAACACGCAAGCACATAGGGTCACATATATACACGCCTACTCATATCTCTACGCACACACACACGCGCGCGCGCGCGTATATATGTATATATGTTTATATATATATATATATATACTGTATATATATATATATACAGTATATATATATATATATATATATATATATATATATATATATATATATATATATATATACAATCATACGTTATTAAACTTACAACATTCAGACGATTAAAATGTCCATTTTAGTTTAAAATTTGCTAATACAACATATTGTTTCGAATAGTTAAATTACTAGTATGTATATGTATATGTATATGTATATGTATATGTATATGTATATGTATATGTGTATATATATATATATATATATATATATATATATATATATATATATATATATATATATATACACAGTATAATGTATGTATATATACACACATACACGTGAATTTGCATGTCCAATTCCCATTCTATATAAGTAATTACTATTCTCCCTTGGGTATGTACGATATCTACAATTTTTCCTCTAAAAGGAAAACTACAGTAAATGACCCATTTAAAATAAACTTTTTGTAAAATGTGCCTGCGTTTGTTTTATTAAAATTATGATGATGAGGAGTGTTCTGAAAAATACTGAATTTTACGAACTATATTCATTTGATCATGGCACCTAATGAATTATATAAATCAGAGTAAAAGAAACTAATGGCAAGTTGTTTTACATATGGATTTGGGCTATACAGCGTGGAGCTAGGAAAGTCCAGCAGTTGTAACACGAAGAGGTTAAAGAACAATATGAAAGAGAAGAGCAGGAATCGAGATAAAAGACTAACAAGTGTACACATATATGTGTATATATGCATTATTCACAAGGGAGCCAGCATGTATGCATAAATGCATACAATTTCCTGCATGCGTATAACAAACTTCAGTTAATCCTTCAAAAGAGAGGGTTAATCTAAAAGGTAACGATTGTAATTTTCTTTTGTGGGGAACCTATAACTTTAATGTTTAATAGTAGTAACATCAATGCAGTGCATTTTAGCCGCCTTGGGATTGCCAATAGAGCATGTCGTTTGAAAAGCTGCATAACCAATCATTGATAAGAATCTTACAAAGCTCTAACACGGAACCTCCCTCCCCTACCACCACTACCATCCTTCCATAACTACTATCATCACCACTACCACCACCACCACTTTCGCGGCAGCAGACTTTATAAGAAAAAAAAAAGGAAAAGAAAACGAGGAATAAAAACGCCTCAGGTGCAGCGACCAACCAGCTTAAGATCGCCGCTGAAGTTGCTGAGCCAATGACAAACGAGGCTACCAATAAATAGATTTCTCCTTAGTGCTCGCGGCGACCAATGGCCGGGTTCGTTGCATTTCAAAGCAACCAATGCCATGGTTCAGACGGATGGGAAGTTGCCCAATCAAAGCCGATAATGCTTCATCATGGTTTCCGAGGACGGGATGGGTGGGAAAATTAGACGATAGGTTTGCAAGCATTCATGACTCCACTTCTTTGGAAGTATTGTAACGTCATCGTAGATTCCAATAAGGAATCAGGTAAGCTTTCAGCTCCTCTTCATGCAATGCACAATCAGCAATTCGAGGGATTCAAGCACAACTCTGGCCATGAAAATAGATTAGGTGCTAGGTGCACGAATGTAAGTGTCACATGAAGTAAGCACTGATGATGAACAACAACAACCACGATCTGTGATATGCACTCATATATACATAACAGAATGTGTATGCAAAATAGCCAAGTACCTTATATGAAAGTATGCATCTTCTTTGTCATACATAACCATGCAATTTCTTTTTAACTTGTGTGTAAGATTCTCATTTTTTATTATAATCAGTTATTATCAAAAGCACCCTTCAAAAAGTGGAAATCAAATAAGCAAAATTTCTTAAGATTATCTCGATCTTCAACCAAATATTCGATAAACTTGACATTTGATGTCTGCACAAACAGGATTTATACCATTTACATATTGGTTCTTAGTTCTTTTATCTTTCCCAAAGTTAGATAGCCTTTTCTTTCTCGCTAAATACAAATTTTAGCATTATATTCATTACAATATTTACTATATGCTCAGGATACAGAACAGCCACTCAAAGGATGATCCACTTCAATGATGTCAATAAGAGGGAAAGAGGGAAGTCTTATTTTCTATCTCTTTTATTTTGAAAAAACAGTAAATCAACTGTTCCTTTAATTCTACAAAAAAAAAAAGTAATTATGATTTGATATAGAATAAAGGTAATAATTTGCATTTCTGAAAGTCAAAAATTTTAGTGACCAAGAATACAGAAGGGACTTTTAAAACAGAGCTCTAGTAGTGAAAGGAATTGGCAACAGTTCAGTATCTTGTTACAATCACAGGATATTAAGAATTTTTTTTATTGTCATCCCTTCTGTTAAACGCGATGACTTGTATAACATGATGTTTTACAGGTTAGGACCCATTTGAACGTTCAATTTTCCTGTACCACCAATTCAATGTACAACTGCGACTACACATATATATTTTGAGCGAATCTTCCGGAGGAAATCCCCATAAAACACACTTATATTGAATACATACACAGAGCTAAAGAAGGACGATAATAAGTGATATAAGTAAATAGAATGTGAATTTTTAAATATCTGTTTTCTCAGCAATATAATGAATACCAAAGAATAAAGAACAGTTGAGAGGATGGATAATGAAAAGAGCACGATTATGCTGACCAAAAACAAAGAAAGCTACGATTCCCATATTACACATTTATTTAAGCGTACACATATGTAGTTCCCTCTATCATCCAACACATTGATACTGGAAAACAAGTTATTGTGATAACAAAACAATGTAGGTTTCCCAGTTGCGTATGATGCTACGTTCGTCCTAAAACTAATTAAAAACTTCAACTTAGCATTTAATTCCTTTAGACTATATAAGTATCTGTCCCAATGCGGCTTAAATATCAATTATAATCAATCGGATGAAATCAACTGCTATTCTTTTTCATGAATTGTTAAGAATTTTTGTTCGATGATTATTCAGTAACATTCTTCATAAAACGGTTTTTCAAACAAATTACCATGGAATGTACAATGTCTCCCATATCAGCGTCATATTAGACAGCTATTTGAGCCTTCATATCCTAGCCTAATACGGCAATATATATTCTTACTTGTTTATCTTTGTATTATACAAAGTAGCATTTTTATAACTTTCACCTTAAGCTATTTTCCAAATAAAATGCAACAGTAAATATAGCAAAAACAACTTTCATATTATTCTAGCCGATGCCATTTTCCTTCACTCCCCTAACCCTTTATATTTAAATTATAAAATAATACCGTCCCACTTGGAAAACGAGAATGGAATGGAAAACAAAATTTCGAAAATGGTGCCGTTATTTATTCGGAAAATTGGTGAGAACACCGAAGTTTAATTAATTTTAAAATATTATCGGGTGAAGCATTTAATGCTGTGAAAAAATGCTCATAATTACAGCAGCTGTGTCGGCGAACGATCTGAAGGGTCGTTTTCATTTCCAGCCTTAGTTGAATACATTACCAATGCTAAATGCTGCGTATTAAAATCTCTCTCTCTCTCTCTCTCTCTCTCTCTCTCTCTCTCTCTCTCTCTCTCTCTCTCTCTCTCTCTCTCTCTCTCTCTCTCTAAACAATTTTTGTAATATTGGTTCGTTCATATCCATTTGGCAAGCAAATGGTTTTACTTCACAATTCTTCCAAAATAATATCCGCAGCCATAAACGTCTGTAAAACAATTCGGATGAACAAATTACATTACCTATTCGAAGAGAATGGATATGTAGAGGCCGTTATAGAGGGTGCACATGTATTATTCAATCATCGAGAGAGAGAGAGAGAGAGAGAGAGAGAGAGAGAGAGAGAGAGAGAGAGAGAGAGAGAGAGAGAGAGAGAGAGATCTTTTAAAGCCAAACCAAGAGAATTTGCGTTATATCGTGTATTAAAGATAATGAAAAAATCTTGATGAGTAAAGAACTTGTCCAAAATATAATAGTCTGTATGATAATGAAGTTGAATTATACAACAACTCATTAACAATAAACAGATGTTAAAACCTACTGCAAGTTATCGATTTCTAAATTAACAACCGATCAAAAATGAATTCCGATTACAATTCAAAATTGTGGGCGTTACGAGATTGGAGAGGGGATAATCTCTGACTAGTTCTTTTAACCCTTACAGGAAGAGTTCTTGAAAACGACAATTGTTCACAAGTCCTTGGAAGTAACTGGCATCCTTCAAGACACATTATTGCAGCCTGATTTCATAGTATGATTCTGCATTTATCTTTGTTACCCGCTTCATTTACCTCGACTTTTTTCTTTCGCCCTCAGGAATCACCAAAGGACCGCCCTCGGAACAAAAGAGACCAAGAACGCTGTTCCAAACGAGGATGATGCAATAGGGAACAGGATGAGGGTAATGCAATGTTGACGTGACCGCCTTCAGTAACCTCCGGCCCACAAGGATGATAAAGAGGCACATCGATGACTTGACAGAAAACATAACGATGCCGTGGATCAAGATGAGTGCTTGCATCAGAGCTTTATCTCTTAATGCATCAGCCTGAGAGCAACAGGTAAAATGTATAAAAATTAGATCCTTTTTATCAAACCTTCCTTTTTCTTTTAGTTAGGAAACAGGCTATTTAAAATGGAAAACTGGACACAAATATGAATGGGAATTAAAAATCAGGAAAGCCAATGACCACCATTTTAGATCACACAAACTCTTGAGTCCTCTTTCCTACATCATGTATGTGATGTTCCCGGTTCATACAAGTCATTACCTGGAATATGACTTACTTGACTGAGAGAGAGACTGTTAAATACGTAAGACGTGTTTTCTTAAGAATGAAAAGAAATGAGAATGGGTAGATTTTAGATAAAATAAGGATAAAAACGATAAAGAAAATATACTGGCGTTAACGGTATCTCATTTCCAAGAGCATAGTTCTGAAATGAAGCGACTGAAAACACAACTAGGTCTTAGTACGCATCTTTGTACAACATGCATTGCAATCTATGGATTTTCTTACTATTCCTTGATTTTTAAACCCTTGTGGTTTCATTTATGAATAAAGTGAGCATGATTACATTATTAGTTTTTTGCTGACTTGGAATATTTTTCACCCTTAATTGCGAAACAAACAACAAACGTATTTCATCGATAGCCAAGACAGATTATATTGTTTAGTTTATTTGTGTATGTATATATAATATATATATATATATATATATATATATATATATATATATATATATATATATATATATATATATATGTATATATATATTATATATATATATATATATATATATATATATATATATATATATGTGTGTGTGTGTGTGTATTCGAATAAGCCATATATTTTGATACATTAATGTCTGGATTCTTTTACCGACCTCGGGATAAGAGCCCCAGGCGAAACCACTCAAAGACAATAGCTTCTTTGTGTTTATGTATGTATTTATGTATATATAATGTATATATGTGTAAATACTCGTGTATGTACATATGGGCTTATATATATATGTATATATATATATATATATATATATATATATATATATATATATATATATATATATATGTGTGTGTGTGGGGGGGGTATGTGTTTGTACTACACTATAGCTATGAAATTGTACTTCCCTTTATTCAGAGAACTTGCGTGTGGCCTAAAACCACAAACCGCAGAAGAACGTCAACATTCAACCTATTACAGTCTCGTGGCATGAAGGAAGATCTTTAGTTACATATACTGCCTAGCTTCTAATTGGTGATTCCAAGCAAGATAGACGCGTTCTTGACTCACGCCAGCACGCAAACTAGATTACTTAGCGAGCAAATATTTGCAAAGGCTGCGGGTCAATTAGTGCAGAGGCAGTCAGCTCTTCATCACATTTCCCGGTCACGTATCACAGGGGTGGTTAATCACAGAGGGTTAGGAGAATTTATGGATGCTAATTTTTTTCACCTGTCCGAATCAAATGAGAGAGAGAGAGAGAGAGAGAGAGAGAGAGAGAGAGAGAGAGAGAGAGAGAGAGAGAGAGAGAGAGAGAGAGAATTTACTTTAATTAAATTTAATTTCTATATTCTATGTATACATTAATATGTAAATAACAATTATGTGAAAAGATTCAATCAAGGTTGCATATCCAATCGTGACTTTAAGCCTATCTCATTCTTAGATGAATCTTAATTAAATTCTCAGGAAGGGTGGGGTATGGCTTACAATAGTCAATCAGAACTTGAAATACACCTTAGGGAATAATTAAAGTTTTTAGCAGTTGACAATAATATTCCTAAAACTATCCTCAGATTAAGAGAAAAGGTTTTTTTTTTTTTTTTTTTTTTTTTTTTGAAGGTGTATCTAGATCAACTTTTTCTACTGTTTCATACTATGAATTCTTTAAAGGCTTTTTGTTTCGTGACCCTTCTAGTAGCTAGAAGTAAACGTCAGAAAATATGCACAAAGGCTTTCCCAATAAAACTTATTCCTAAAGAAAAACCAATGATAATTCATGCAATATCAGTGAACTTCAAAAAACAAAGGGAGGAATAGATAATCATTATGCACACCCTCCAAAAGTTTTTATACTGTAGGTAAGGAAACGCATATACAATTATTTGTCTACTAGTAAATATATATGAGCACATATATCTGTATATATATAAGTGTTATGATTAATGCTTTATATCGTAGGCACCATACAAGAAATGTCTTTCACATCCATAATACAGACACATATATAAAAAACACACACACATATATATTATATTATATTCCTTTCCTTTTTAAGTGGGGATACCTTGACATAGTGAAAGGGTTGGTGTATTGCCATGATTATTAAAGCTGCAATAGTCAGGGCCACCAATACTAGGTTGGTTTGCTTTGAGCAATCAGACTAAAGTCCCATTCCATCACCAATCCGCCGTGGCCAGTGTGTTCATGAAAACTGGACAAACTCAAGACATGAATAAGGATATGTCTCAGGTCTTTATCCTGCAGTGGACTAGAAACCGCAGTTGTTGTTTTGTTGTTGTTTTATGTATTCATCAGAAATGCAAGTGTGTACTGAGAGTTCTTTTTAAAGTAAAACCAACTACAAGTAAAATGTTGGACGTATAAAAAAGAAAAAAAAAATGACGGAGAGGGTAGCAGAACACTCATTCACAAACTTTAGCGAAAGAGCGAGAAAAAAAATAAAGTAGTACAAAAAATTGTGGAAAAGTACAGACAAAACAAAGCAATATAATGCCCAAAGATAGTTCTCAGAAAACACTTAGAAAGTGCTCAGCACCAGGCTTTCGTTTATTGTAATTGCGACCACAACTCTACCCGATGTCTCCTGAGGAATATTATTACGCTGCACATGGCGAGCTGAGGTCGCAACATTTTTTGGACAAAAATAGAGGGCGCCTCTCTTAAAAGAATTTTTGGAAAGTAGATAAAAGCTGGTCATTAATTGTCAAGGCCCACTTGTATTGTCTTCATTCTTTCATTTCTTGGACGATCTCTAAATGTCCATCATCTTTCATAGTATTATCAGGACACTGGTCAATATATTTATTTACATAATTTTTAATTCACGTACACTGAACTATGGTTCGAAGCTATAGTAATAAAAATCTTTCCTCGACATACGACCAAAACATGATTAAAGCTAACACTTTAAACTCAAACAAAAACCTTTTGATTTACAGTAAAATTATAAATATATTCGTTGATAATACCTTATACAAACGCTTGTATTAATAAAAGGAAAGAAAAGCAATATGTTCGTCTAGCATGTAACATATCAGATTATGACATCTCTTACTTCACCTGATTTGTTTTTATAGAAACACCATTGGTAAAAGCCCCCAAAAATTCGATAAAAATAACACGGGATAGTATGCAATAAACAAAGCAGTATTACCAAGAAAACAGGAAGGCGACAGCCTAAAAACAATATGTGATAGACCTTACCAAGAAAACAGGAAGGCGACATCCTAAAAACAATAT
>NC_090745.1:92165774-92170774 GCF_036898095.1 Palaemon carinicauda
ATTTTGATTTCGTACAGTTTATTCCTTTGCGTAACATACATCAGGCTAATTGCCGTTGCAGCCTGCCTGCAGATCAACATCTTACAGCAGTTTATCGTTTCAACTAAAAACCATATCCAATTGAGAAGCACTTTACTGATGAGTCATTCTAGTTATAAAAAGTATTAATACAAATTCAAACAAAATCAAATGCAGTTTGAAATAAGTTGAACAGGTTTTTAACATACCAATTTTCTATATAGAAAAAAATATTGTCCTCACTGAAAAATAGAATAGCCTTAAAAGTAAAACCCACTAGCAATGTGAACTGGCTGAAAAGGGGGCTGTGCACCACCAAAAAGCACACTATCAGTAAAATAATTCATCAATACGAATATTTTTATCAAAATCAAAGTAACTTATCGTATTTTCAGTAAAAAACAATTTTCGCCGCAGTACCAACATTCCTTTCTCCCAAGGCATAACTATCTAATAATAACATTTAGTTCCAAACTAACAGCTAGTGATAATTGCACGGTCACGACATTCTTAAACATGTCATTGAAACGTCTCCTTTGACTTCGTAGCGTGACACTGTTGTTTCAAACTTAGTACGTAAATTTACCCGTGTACGAAGACTGTTCTTATCCGGAGAGTAGGAATTTTTTGTAAGCAATTGCATTTCTTGCAGGTGCTAGAGAAACCCTGATTTCCATGGAAGCCATTTTCTTGTTTATATAATTCATTTTACAGTAAAATTGATTATTACTCATAAACGTCACAACATATGAGTGAAAATATCCTAAATTTTCCTGTAAATTAGAAATTCACAATAAAAGAAATATGCAAAGCACTCATGTAGGCCTACTTATGCACACAATATATACAGTATGTATGTATGTATGTATATATATATATATATATATATATATATATATATATATATATATATATATATATACATATATATATATATATATATATATATATATACATATATATATATATACACATATATATATATACACATATATATATATATATATATATATATATATATATATATATATATATATATATATATATATATACACATATATATCCGATTACAATATACATAAATCTGTGCCGGCTCTTACTGATAGCATTAATACTTTGCGATATTTCTCTTCATTTTATGTATGTGAAGATAGTATACATGGAAAGCTTAGTGTCCTAAAAGCTAAGTAGCTACTGCACACTCCAAAACGCAAAATATGAAAATTAAAGGTCAAAATGACAAATTGAAGATCAGTGTGAAAAAAAATCGCTAATACATTGGGGATGGTGTACAGTATATATATATATATATATATATATATATATATATATATATATATATATATATATATATATATATATATATATATATATATATATATATATATATATAATTCATAGTTCTAATAAAAACAGTTTACTGACATATACAGCGCATTGAAAATGAAAATTAGACAAGAACTATGATTAGTGTCATTATAAATATAGTTTTCCTAATAGTCTATCAGTTTTGGAACTGTTTCAAAGATATTTAAATTCACAAGGTCGTGAAAATGAAGAGTATGAAGGTTTCCGTTTTTCTCGATTAATAGTCTTTATATATAAATCAAAATATAATTTTTCAAGCCATTTCGTAGTAAATATTGGCGCTAGTTTCTCAAGATATCAATACAACATATGTACATATTTAAAACTAATACGATTCACACTGGTAACTGTTTGCATCTATAAAACAGGGCTAATATAGAATGTAAATTTTACATTTTTTTCTATTATTTACCTACAATTACGATCGCCCAAAGAGCAATGAACATAAGTAATGTATATAATGCATTTGGCATATGAGCATGCTGCAACTGCTTAGCTATTTTATATTTTGCTATCACTTTTGATGACATATATATATACATACATATATATATATATATATATATATATATATATATATATATATATATATATATATATATGCATGTATGTATATACATATATTATATTATATATATATATATAATATATATATATATATATATATATATATATATATATATATATATATATATATATATATATATATATATATATATATATATATAATGTGTGTATGTATGTGTCTATTTGCTCGCTCGAGTGTGCATGACAGGAATTGTTTATAGCTAAGACTCAGACGTAAAATTGATGTTAAAAATAATACCTAAAGTTACATTTCCTCTGTAGTCGTCAATTAGAAGATTTAGACTGAAACCCAGTAGCGTGACAATAAATTCAGACAGTCTCCTCCCTCTGGCGGAGACGACCCCACATACCTAGGTATAGAGAAGGACGACACAAATTAGCTGGCCTGATCGTAAAATGTCTGCTCCAGCAACGATACTTTGACCAGCATTGAATCGAAATATGTTTAATATTTTCTTTCAGTTGTCGGGAAGTGCTAATGGGGGATAATGCCGTGTGGTTCATACCACTTACCAATTTATACATGTTCCCACACAAGTACACCCGAACCTGTGTATTCTGGAGCCTTATTTTCATGTTTATTCGTTCGTGGTCAAAGCGTTTGCTTTGATTGTCCATAAAAAGAACTTCCAAGCCCATTCCTGTCTGGTATGATAATTAATTAAGGTGATCCTTATCAGGAAGTAGTCGTTCCTATAAGTACTGAATAATTAAACTGTCAATCTTTAAATGTCCTTTTCTTAAACCTTCCCCTCTCTATAATACCCAAAGAAAACGTATTCGCAACTAGATATACGAACTCCAGCATTCACAGTATATCCTTGTATATAGGCATAAAGAATTCGAAACAGACAGAAATTACGAATCATATAAAAATTAAATTTCAAATTACACATAAAAAAATCAACTTCAAATTAAATGACCTGCGTATTTATTGCAGTAAATCTTGCATTTACTAGAATCTTAAAGCTATTATATACCCTGTGCAAAATCGGACATCAACGATTTTATTAGTATAGAAAAATACGGCAAAGACGTAGGCTATACTGTATATATAAAAACCAGGTTATGGGATATTTTCCTGTTTTCATTGTAATCATATCAATCATTGGACGAAGAATAATAACTATATTTTTTTCCTAAGGAATGGTCGAATTACGTAACAATTGCAGAATCGACAAATGATAATCTATTGTATTACTAATCAGGAAGATGACGAAGGAATTTACCTTTGTCACCAGATAGAAAAAGATCGTCTTTAAAGAAATAGCAATTCATGTTCTCTAACAAAGAAATAATAACTGCTGATACAATCACCTACAGGAAACTTATGATTCCGTAATCTATGAGATTATTTTCAAGAATTCAATATCCTTACATTTGCCAACATCACTATATGAGAAGTCCTCTTAACTCCGCCTCACGAAGACGCCTTTGAAAACTCTCTCTCTCTCTCTCTCTCTCTCTCTCTCTCTCTCTCTCTCTCTCTCTCTCTCTCTCTCTCTCTCTCTCTCTCTCTCTCTCTCTCTCTCTCTCTCTCTCTCTCTCAAAATAAAAAGTCAGGGAAGCGTCTAGCACCAAGAAAATTCAAGGTGAAGTTCCTTTTTTTCATGGGAGCATCAGCCTCTCCCACAAAGGTCAACACGCTTAAATCTGCGGCATTTAAGCACACACCCATCTCTATTAGAAGATGCTATCATCATAATCCCAAATGTTATACCTATCACTGATAAAAATTGGTGGGGGTCGATAAATACATCCACGAATGTAATGTTCAGAAATTTTAGGGCGATAAATAGATCCAAAATATTTAATGTATGATGCATAATATAAAATGGAGAGCAAGTGATGTGACTAACCTTCGCCCAAGTTCAATTTATGGTGCCAGCGTGCTTAAATGTTTTTCATTTTGTTTGAAACAAAAGAAAAAAAAATCTCTTAAACCTCCATTTCACGTCAATGCAAACAACGCAACGGTTATTCTTTTTATTTTTTGTAAACAATTTATGGTGGAATTAATTTTGCATTATCCTATCTCTGCTACGTCTACAATATCATTCATTCCAAAGCCAGATTATACATATACGTGTTTAATTCTGTCTATCATCGCCACCGCAAATTCCATTGTGGACAAATTCCTATATACAAGATGCAAAGAACAGCTGTCCATTTCATTCTTATTTTGAATACTATAAAGCACTATAAAAATGAAGAAATTGATTTACTAAAATAATCACAATGTACGGTTACGCTAAAGCACTCTAAAAATAAATACATTAATTGATTAAATTAATCAAAGTACGACAATGGCCTAACAATAGTTTAGCGTCAATACGTCTGCTGGGAAATAATTTAAACAAAGGGAATCGAATAGTTAACAAACTTTTCCGTTGCATGTGATTGTAAATACAGGAGAATCTCTCTATTACATTTATTATAACAGAATAATTATTTCCATTTTTTCTTACGTTATAATGATATGAAAGGTCTCAAAGAAGTGTGTTTATTAACTATAGTAAAGTGGGCACATTATCCTAACAGTGAACCCTTCCAAACATTACTACCCTCTCTGAAATGAGAGAGAAATAAAAAAAGATAGTAATAGCAATAAAAATGGAGGATCGGAACGCTCTGATCTAATGATTAGTCTCTCCCCGCTTCCTGGCCCCGCCCCTCCCACGCCGACCTACCCATTGATTTAGCGGAAAATGTACCCAAAATGGCTAGTCTTGAACAACCCCCTAAAGATATTACTGCCGGAGCTCTTACAAGCGGCTATATTGCAGTTATGAATTCATACCTGAATAGTCGTTTATTCACCTTCAATTGAGGATCCCATGCATTGTCGAATCTTGTATATTTTGCCAAACTGACAGTAAATACATTCTGAAGCATGCTGAAGTAAATAGAGTCCGGTAATGATAAAAAAAAAGAAAAAAAAAAGAGGGATAATCGTTTTAAAGATTTAAGTGGGGGGTCGCAGTGTGTTCGAGAGAGGCAACCACTTACATCTATAATAACTGATG
>NC_090745.1:92173274-92190774 GCF_036898095.1 Palaemon carinicauda
AAAGGAAAATACAAAATGCCAATAGGAATCTGTCTGAATATGAAGTGTTTTTTTTTTTTTTAATATGCTTTCTTTATAATTAAAACTCACACACATATGATTATAACTAATCTCTTTTCTTATATTTTCCAGAAATGATGGCAGAGACTTCGACGACGCATCATGAAAATAATTTTCAGCTATTGAAGAGTTGCTAGCAAGATTCTCAAGCATAACAGACGATTTTACCTAAATGCTTATTAGGCGATTATATGCAAAAATACCAATTCCCAGTTAATATATTGACAATGGAAGCACTACGAAAGCAACTACACACCACTGAAAACCTCTCAAGCCAGGAAAACTTTATTATAAGGTTACAGCAAGCTGTCCCAACGACCAGATATCGGAACACCTACTTTAAGATAACATGGAGTGTTCGGACCCCTTCGAAAAAGTCTATCATTAGAGGAACAGATTGTTTATGTTTAGATGATGATGTACGACTTATCATTTTTGCTTTCATTATCATAAAGATATTGCATGAGGGTAAAGCTAAAGGAAATGTTCAGAATCATATAAACATGAAAAATCTCTTTTCTATGAATCATAAGTAAATAAAATCTTTAAATTTCCTATTTAGAGTTAGTAAAACAGAAAAATAAACCCAATTCAAATTAACCTCTACAAAACGAATTACGTAGCAAGAGCGAGAACCGCCTAGTTAGGAGCTGTAAACTAAATGTAAAACAAAATAACGGTAAAACTTTGCAATATATATATATATATATATATATATATATATATATATATATATATATATATATATATATATATATATATATATATATACATACAGTATATATATATTGCGTGTCCAATGCACTTCCAAGTTACATAATCCATTCAAAATTAAACCTTCAGCAAAACAATATCCCTGCATGACTTTGGTTTCCCTAAATTTTCCTGGTTACGCAAAACTTACGTTTATCTAACGAAGTTTTGAGTGTTATTACACTATCTCAAATAATACTTTACCCGCCTCTCCCGTAAGTCTCACCTGCATCTTAATCAACTTCATTTCAAGTTTAATAAAATATTCTACACTTCACTTTCCTATCATATTTGACTGCCGGGTCATACACCACGTTCGTGAACATTTCAAAGGTATAAAATTCTAGTAATTTCTCTAGCATTAAACTGAAATTTTAATAGCCAGCCTTGGAAAATGTAATTATGTAACATTGTTTGCAACATAATTTCTAGAGTTACAATTTAGTCATAAAGCATACTATATAAATTATACTTAACACTTCGTGTAAATATTTGCTGTCACCTAGTTGAATACATATACATGTAACCATAAAGTCTATACACTCAAATATATCTATTTGTTTATATATATATATATATATATATATATATATATATATATATATATATATATATATATATATTTATATATATATATATATTTATATATATATATATATATATATATATATATATATATATATATATATATATATATATATATACTGTATATATATATAAATTTATATATATATAAATATATATATATATATATATATATATATATATATATATATATATATATATATATATATACACACACGAGTGTTTGTATTGGCACTCAGGCCTATTTGCATGACATGTAATTTAACCATTTTCATTTAATTTATCAATTAACCATATAAGAAAACACCAATCTTTAGTTTAGTGTGAATTTCCTCTTGTTCTTCAAAATAGTTGTTCTCAAACATTCCCAAAAGCTAAAGACAAATAGGGAAACAGTGGTAGTTATAACCGTAATAGTAATAGAACACATTAAGGACTTCGTTGGCGAAGTTTATTGTAAATTCCATGAATAAAACAGGAAACTATTATGAAGTATATTTATCACCTTGTGATATACCCCTTTCTTGTACACAAAAACCTAATACCAGTATTGGTAATGGAAATTCAGTGTTACCGTTAAAAGACCTTAATTTAAGTGCCCTGGTTTCCGCTTTATTTTTCCCATATTTTCAAATAAAAACAATTAATGTCAACATTAATATTGAGAGCAAATATTGCCCATTTTCTTCATTGAAAACGGTATATAAGGGCTCTTGGAAAGTTTTAATTTTCAAGACCTTCAAGTTATAGTAAAAAGGCAGACTCATATGATGGTAAGTTGCTGCGTTGAATAAAAATATTGCAAGTCGCTCATGTTACCTTCTTGGACACTCTCCAGACTTTCCTAAGCTTGTTATGATACATGGGCCCAAGTACTTTTTGTTTCTTGCCCAATTTGTCCAACATCAAAATGCCTTTATCTCGCACGAAACGATTCATTCTTAGAGCTAGAGTTAACATGAGAGCATGCTATGAGGAATAACGAAGAAAAATAAGTTACAATTAAGTTTCCAATTAAAGTTTTCCACGGATAACAGAACCTCAAATAAAGAGCTTGGCTGAGTTTTTGGTTACTAAATAGTATAAAAAAATAGAAAATATTAAGTGGCCACACACACATTTATATGCTTTTGTGTGATTTGGCCATTCGTTAGAATTTTATCATAGTGAGGTGGTTGAGTTTTAGCGTGATATATAAAAATGCAACATTTTAGAAGCGAAAGAGACGGTAACATTCGGATTCAAACAGCAGTATAACTGAACTAGTAAAAAAAAAGAAAAAAAAGAATAAAGGCTATCAGATCCAAAGGCTACAAATCACCAAAACCAACAAATGTACGCTGAGAGAGAGAGAGAGAGAGAGAGAGAGAGAGAGAGAGAGAGAGAGAGAGAGAGAGAGAGATGTATGCTTAGTAAAATAGCAAATCCCCACTTCACACACATCTTTAGCACCGCTAAAAGCAAGGTAGAAGATTTCCGAAAATGATCTTGATATATCAAAGAATTTTTCCAGAAGTAACGAAAATGACATTAACATTTCTAGAACATCTGGTATTTATGCGCTCGTAAAATCCTTCCAAATCCCACTTAAAATTCCCGGAATTTGGAAATACGGCGCTTTAGATTCTCCCTAGTTACCCTGCGAATGTTGGGCTTCGAGAAGAAATTATATTAAATTTCAATTTCAGGAGATGGAGGTCCCTTGCATTTCATAAAAAGGAATCTCGATTTACTCCAGTTCAAACCATCGTAACCTGGAGAGCCTAATTTACTTTTGATAGGATTTTACAAAAAATAAAGCAGGTAAATTAAATGGGGATAAAAAATACGTAGTATATGTGTATATTTATGAATATCACACACACACATATATATATACAGTATATGTGTGTATATATATATATATATATATATATATATATATATATATATATATATATATATATATATATATATATATACAGAGAGAGAGAGAGAGAGAGAGAGAGAGAGAGAGAGAGAGAGAGAGAGAGAGAGAGAGAGAGAGAGACTAATTCAGCATTAACCCCACAGCTCTCTTTGAGACATGTATTTCACATATGAAAATTCTATTATACCAACATCCCGGAAAAGAAAAACAACAATAGTGTTTCAGTTATTTTCAGGTTTTTCTTTGGTTTTAGAGGTTTTCTTTTTCTTCTTTCTTCCCCACCTTCTCCTTTTACAGCTACCTCCCCCTCCTTCTCTCGAGAGAGGATCTCAGGGAGGAATCTGCATTAGTCAACCCTGGAGGCCTTCCACACATCATCCTAAGTATCATTAGCCTCACAAGCAATTTTCGCCCGTCCTTAATTCTCATTTGTGAGGTTCTGGCCCCGAGAAATGTTTTCGGTTTCTTTTCTGTTCTCTCTCTCTCTCTCTCTCTCTCTCTCTCTCTCTCTCTCTCTCTCTCTCTCTCTCTCTCTCTCTCTCTCTCTCTCTCTCTCTTTTAAATATCTAAACATTTTGAGATGACTTGCCAAACAAAACTGTCAGGCGTAACAGATATAATGAAGAAAAACACGAGCAAATATGTACACATACTGAGAATATTTTTACGTGGTTGAGTAAGAATCTTAAAAATTCTGTTTCTAGCCAAATAACATGGCTATCATCGCCTTATATAAGGCGTCTTTGACATACACACACAAAAAAAAAAAAAAAAAAAAAAAAAAAAAAAAAAAAAAGAGATGAAACAAAAAATTTAACAAGGAACCGATTCTTTAATCAGTACAAAACTATCGAAGCTAAAACTGTAGGAACAAATCCTTATAAACGATGCAAAGTAGGCTAACGAAAGGGCTATCCGCGAACGAAAGATGTAAGGAATAAGCCAGGAGCCATTTTTACAAATTTTCTTTTGAATAATGAGTCATCATACAGGAAAACTTCAAAATGATTCTAATTCAATTTTCAAGCAAATAAGTATCTAAATTAAAATAATGTACAGTAAGACTATAGTTGATTTTATTTTTCACGTAAAGGTAATAAACAAACAATAACTTCCGAAACAGTTAGCTAAATTCTATCTATGAATCATAAAATGGATGACAATAATATTAGCTACGTTTGTAAGATATCTCGCAAGAATTTATTAGGACTCGACCTTAAGTCTTAAATATAATGATATTATATTTCTAGGATGCACATGTGATATGCAATACACACATAACATTTAAATTTCAAGTTAGTATAAATAATCTCGAATATTCTAAAAAATTAAAAGTAAAATCCATTTCTGATTTTAAATGTCTACCATACTCCACAAACATTCTACATCATCATAAGCACAGGTCACTAAAAAAATTCATGGCATATCACCATTAAAAGGACTTGTGAATATAACAAACATCAAATAACCATACAATTTTTCAGGAATTCTTATGAATTTCAAGCTATGCAAATTTTCATCATCCAGACTTAGTGAAAGTTTACTGCAATACTGGCTCTTCAAAGAACAGGAATTCCCGAGACAAAGAGCCAATCTCTTTTGACATTTTACATGTTAGCAATTAAATACTGATACTCTTACCCCACGGATTTTGCAAGGCATTGAGTTGTTATTTTGACTATAAGAGAATCGACATGAAAATACTTTGAAGATAAAAATTATCTCATATCAAGTAAATGCATAACAATAATAGCACAAATAACAAATACAATGGAGATAAAGAAGTATGTAATGAGTTCCACTGTCCTTATGATATACCAAGCTGTTGATTGCTGTCCAGGGCAAGCACCTTAAAAAGTCACGAATTAAATATTCAAACATGGAAGTTGAACTTTACCTGTGACAAAATATTCTTGATTTAGATACAAAACTCCACATAGTTGATATTTTTAATTGATTAGAGATTTCTAAAAATAGTGAGAGAGAGAGAGAGAGAGAGAGAGAGAGAGAGAGAGAGAGAGAGAGAGAGAGAGAGAGAGAGAGAGAGAGAGAGAGAGAGAGAGATGTAGTTAAATCAAAGTCACGTAATTAACTGCCTTGTTTAAGCAAAATACATATGTAAGAATAATAATAATATTTCAGTAATAAATAAGTTTCGTTACTACTTTAATCGAACTTCGCCAGATTATGCCATTTGGAGTTTCTCCAATGCTCCTATTACTTTCCTGACAATGAAATCTTCATGACAACAGCGGTTATTATAGAGTTCTTTTATTTCTAAGATAGTTATACTAAATCTGATCCTCATTTTCTCAACTATTGAATGCTATAAACCCCGTCTTTTGACATGTGAAGACTTTATAAGGTAAAAGGAAGCTGCATTGTATATAAGATTAATAATATCGACACTGCTACTACTAATATTAACAACAAGATTACGAGGGAGAAGAAAAGTTTCATGGTAGCCAAATGTGTACATCTAACTTAACTAATTACCTTACCCGAGATCTGTATAATCAGAGTTACCTTAATAGAACGCAAAATGCATTTAAGGGAAAATCTGTTACCTTTTGTATGCACACCGCGAATGGTATCACATGAAGAGTAAACACAAAAGGCCATTTTAAATCGAAAAGTGCATTACAACAGAAACCTAAAGAATTAGAAAGGAGTGACTATAAGAATGACATTCCCTACTGAGAACCCACAACCTGGCCGACCTTGTTAGAATTAAAACATATAATACTCACATCAACTCTCAAAATAGTATAGTAAAAATCACATTGATGGTATAGAGAAGAACTACAGGCTTCGATAGTAACCATCCACGATTACGAGTCGCGTAGCTGACAATTATGTACACGCAACTTTATTTGAATTATTTACCTCTCTTCCAAATTCCTTATGCACTCAAATGCATCCTTGTAGCCGCGAGCGGATTGGAGACAACTTTTTATACTCAATGTTATTCGGTTTGAGATATTGGTGATGACTCTATATGAATAAATAGTTCCTTATAAGCTCATCTTAATTTTAATGGCTTGAGAGTTTTACAGTTTGTAGATTTCTAAGGTCTAACCAACATTTTCAGCAATTATAAATCTCGCACTGTCCGTTTCTAGCTGAAAATCATCCAAATTCTAAAAGAAACCAACTCAAATAACTTTGCCGCGCAGTTTTTGCTTTAATTAACGCCAGGTAAAATTCCCTGATTCTCTGCCATTATCAGAACATTCATAATGTTTCGGAAGCTGGATTAAATAATATTAAGTAATAGCATTACAATTAAAATTGAAGGCCGAATAATTTTCTTTAAAATCTAGGTAAAAGCCAAGTCAAAACCAAATTTACTGAAGATATTAATTTCAAAGATAGAAGAAAGATATGAAGCATAAAGGGATATTGTATAATGTTACTAAATATGTATTTAAAATTTCTTATTATTTGACCGTTCCAGTTTATTTCACAAAATAAAATGTAAATGACATTTCCATGATAGAAAAAAAAAGTTGATATTAGCCCTTGCCACTGAGTAACTCCAACTAGAAATTAAGAAAGTCTTAGGAAATTGAAAAAAAAAAAATTGTGTGAGATGTTCAGACAACCGTGGATAAATACGCAATAGTGTGTACTTGGAACAAGAGGGTACCGCAATTATTAGTTCGGGGAATAAAAAGTTACATATAGCATGAAAGAGATGCAGACATGGTACCAGACGTTAGGACGAGAGGGAGCTACCACCTTCTGAAGGTCAAACGAATTTTCTTAAGCTAATAACAGATGCAGCCTCCAAAAAACGTTAATTTTTAGAAAATGATAGTAAACGTTTCTATAAAGGATTGACTTAAAGATAAATGCAACTTACGTAAAAATAAAATTACATAATAAACAGAAGGACCCACTGAAAATTGTACGGCATCAAAAAACATATCTATTAAAAGATGGTGCTATGGCCTGTAAACAAAAGAAATTAGTACTATTCCAATCCCACATATAAGAGAGACAGAGTAACCATAATAACCATTGGCATGAAATATTTCCATAAACGGGAAATATGCCCTCATCTGTTCAATGTGCTTGTGATAACAGGCGATAATATGCGCCTCACATCGAATCACTTTCTACTTTCTATTGACCAGCCTTCAAGAAGCACCTAATTATTCTATTCAACAAAGGATATAACCTGAGAGAGAGAGAGAGAGAGAGAGAGAGAGAGAGAGAGAGAGAGAGAGAGAGAGAGAGAGAGAGAGAGAGAGAAGAGAGGTTAATCTACGATGCCTAAATGCTTTTTCTTTTGAAATCAAAGTCCTCAAGAGGAATTTCGCTGCGGAAAATTTCAGGTCGAAAAGAAAGCAATAAACTCGCTTAAGAAAACGGTCGCAGTTTTACAAGTAATGAATTCTCCCGAATCGTAATCAATGTGTTTTGCGGGTATTTACTGACCTAACGAATCTTCCAAAGGTTCCGAATTGGAGCAGTAAGGCTCCTTAACATATCCGCAACAGTTTACACAGAATGGGTATTTTAAGTGATTCGTTTAAACAGAGGAGAGAATCCATTTTTAAAGTAACGAAGTAGGTATTTTTATCTTGGTGGGAGGTACTGTAGATAAATAAAATCAACTACTCTTTGCGAGATGTTTATTTGGAAAACATCATGGGAGTGTTTCGGTCCGATTACAGAAGTTAAAGCATTTAATTATGAACCGAAAGGATTAATGAAAAACGGGTCGTGTAAGGAGGAGAGAATGCATGCAACATTTACATCAGTGTTAATGAACTATAAAATCACAGGCGGTCTTCATGAGACGCCTGCGAAATGATCTGCTTGTACATATACGAAACTGTCAGAAGGTCTTAATCCAGTTTAAATTTCACACTCAGTGAACGACAATCACCGCCCCCTCTTATCTTTAGTCCTTCCCCTACTCTATTATACCCTTCCCCAAAACTGGTCTCCACCAGAAAAATAATCATAAACAAATAAAATGGCAACAACTCTCTCAGTACAAACAAATAAAGAAACGGCTGGTAAAAAAACAATACAATGCGACACATAAACCAGTAAGAATTGCGCGCCCCTTGCAACTGCTTCTGTCCCCCTACACACACAAAAAAAAAAAAACACATCAATATGCTTTTAATATATATTCTACAATCAAAATGACTCTACGATAGAAAAAAAGTCGACCATTGTAATCTGCCACATAAAGTAGGAGAGCAGGAGGCTCTAGCTCTCTCTCCCCCAGCACTGAGAGCTTGTGTTCCTCCTATCACAGGCAACACCATGAAATGTGCTGTTGGCGAAGGGGGAGTAGGTAAGGGGAACACCGCCCCTACTAAACCAGAAGCTCCCCCTTCCCCGCAACAATACCAAGAGTCCCAAAACACCATCCGAAACCTCTTTATGCAAACTTCTCATTTACGTGGAGTCTCCAGGGTTCTGGGTCGTCATAAATAGGCGTAAAATGAATGCCATATTTTTTGAGACTCTATCCACGGTGTAGCTTACTGTTTCATTTGCATATGGAGACTAAATCATAAGGTATTTGGTGAGAGTAGTAAAGGGGCTTAGAGCAATTGGATAGGAGGGGCCGGCTTCATTTCAATAAGCATACATCAAGGCCTATATTATTGCAATCTCCCACTTCACTGGTTGCCTTACCCGACCATGTAATGAAGTCTGTCCCATTGGGTGACGGCAATGAATTGTCGGAGGTGCCACCAACGAGCTTGGAATATCCGCCCTTCCAACACTTGGGTTATTCACAGCATGGAAACGGTATCAATGGCGTAAATTGTAAGAAGTCAAGGAAGGATAATCCTAAGTGCGTCGCCACTGTAAGGGCGATTTTCCTCAACGTTTCCCTCGAGATTACCGAACCAACGGAGGGAGTGATTATGGAACTGACTGAAGCAAATGCAGTTCAACTCGATGTCCAGAAGCAGAGGGGGGTTTTGGATTGGAAAAAGAAGTGTATATGTAAACATTGAAAAAATAAGAAGTGATTGGCTAAGCTGCCAGGCCCAACAGTAAAGTTAATTTGTTAAGATTGTAAGAATAAGATATAAAGAAAATCCCAAGATGTGAACATTCGGTTGAAGAAATGCATATTTGGTAATGCTTTCCGTTTTTAAAGTTTGAAATTCTTGAATGATTTTCTTTCTAATACTTTATAAAAAAAGATGAATATTCTTACAGCTACCTTTCTGATATCTATATTCTATTACACATCTCTCTAATATATATATATATATATATATATATATATATATATATATATATATATATATATATATATATATATATATATATATATATATATATATATATATATATCTATATATAAACATATACATATATATAGCTATTCATAAACATCAAATGAGACCTTCTCAAAATACGTCAATATAAATATACGATGCAAGACTTTTTGCAACAGTAAAGGTTTTCTCCATACTTAAAAATAGTTAGGACATTCTTTGAACCACGCTATATATAGTCCTTGCTTTGAACCATCCTAATTACCTCCGCCAACGAAGTTGGAGAGGAGATTATGTTTTCACCGTTGTTTGTTTCTTTGTTTGTTTGTTTGTTTGATGTGTGAACAACTTCCTTTCCATAATTTCAATCATAGGGTAATGAAACTTTCAAGGATTAATTGTTTTGTTGAGATATGGAAGTGCTTCAATATTGAAAGCCCTAGGTCAAAGGTCAAGGTCGAAGTTGAACAAAAGGTCGTTTGTGTGTGTGAACAACTTCATGGCCACAAATTTACTCATAGAATAGTGATGCTTTCAGGGATTAATTTTTATGATGAGACGTGGAAGTGATTCAATTTTGAAAGTCCCAAGTCAAAGGTCAAGGTCGAGAAATAAGCTACTGTGACGGATGTCTGCACTCTACTGGGTGCCTCTCTAGTTGTTACTATATTCATAAGTGCATTTCTACTTTAATTTCATAACGGTTCAAATAAATAAACAAAACCTGTATATTTAAGCAGTGTACAAATATCACCAGCATTTCTTAAAAATATTACTGTAACCCAACACTTAATATTAAAAATATTTTAGATGTGCATGCCCCTTTCCCCCTTCTAAATTGCACACCTAGCAAATGGAAAATTGATCACATGCACGTTTCCTTGAGAAAATTTTAGAGGCAGTAGTGATTTTGTCATACATAATTGTAGGTTCAAGGTATTATACTTCGAACTATACATAACAGAGATTTATATTTGGCAAACACAATTCAATAATGCTGCCAATAAGCAGTGCGAAGAGAGTTCAGACATAAACTCCTTGCTAATAACTTCTGAAGTATACAAAATAGAAGCTTCATATACAAGCCATACCTACTTTGTGCAAGTCTAGCAGATTCAATTTTGTCTTAAACCTTGGACCATATACGACAAAACACTTATATTTAGAAAGTATAATCCATAATGATGCCAGTGTGGTCACTGAGGTTATGCCATACTTAGATATGTAAGGTCAAATATCTAACATGAGTCAGTAGTTTTGTGCTGTCCGGAAGAGAGACTTCATATTTATCCATAATCATCCACTAATAAAAACTATTAACACTTGCTTGGTTACTTCCTATAAATGTAAACCAGTTTGTTACGTTGATGGTGAATGTCAGTATAATACCCCCTTTCTGATGCATTATTATTGAAGTAATAAATGATAATTTTTGCGTGAAAAACAAGGTCAAGGTCAAGCTTAGTTGATTAAGAATTCAAATTTGGCATTAACTTTTAAATATGGTACAAAAACATATCTAGCATACATTGTTAATGGATTATAGAATATGTGCCTTATGACCTGGTGCAGTAATTGGCTACGCTATTCAATGCCAAGATGAAACTGGTGGAGGGAAACCCTCCACTTGCACTATGATTTAAAAATGAATTAATTTGACAGCAAAGAAAAAGTTAAGGAATCCGATAAGACATTGCAAAGACCAATTAGTAATGCCTATATAATGTAAAATCCACAACTGACCTCAAAGAGGATAGCTAATTCAAATAGGAATTAAACATTGGTAAGGGATTTTAAACCAAAGGATAAAGAAACTTTTATTTAGTACGCCTATATACGATTGAAGCGAAGTACAAGGTGAAGTCAAATCAAAGGTCATGCCAAGAGGTTAAATATTGAACAGGAATTTAACTTTAACCATAAGATTTCAGAGCCAGTTATAGCTCATTTTCAACATACACAGTGCCATGCATTCTGTCCGAGTGTGTGTGTATGTGTATGTATGTATGTACATATATATATATATATATATATATATATATATATATATATATATATATATATATATATATATATATATATATATATATATATATATAACTTGCTGGAATACCAATATGCTGACCTCTTATGGCACCGGCACTTTCAGGGAGCAAGGGGTCAAAGTGAAATTAATAAATATGCAAAATGAACCACAGGTAAAATTGAAATACTAAGAGAATTTGGACTAGCTTCATCTGTATGACATCTTCAATCAGTATTTCAATTTTCCCTGTGATTTATTGCATCAGAGTATCACGTATTCCTGTGAGTTTTATAAACAAACATACACATTACATATATATATATATATATATATATATATATATATATATATATATATATATATATATATATATATATATATATATATATATATATATATATATATATATACACACACAAATATATATATTCATAGAGGGGCCCTGGAACTAATAAAACTTTTGAGGCGTCATCATATTTAAAGGAAACAGGAGAATATATATATATATATATATATATATATATATATATATATATATATATATATATAATATATATATCATATATATATCATATATATATATATATATATATATATATATATATATATATATATATATATATATATATATATATGACAGAAATATACCTATAAACAAATATTTACGTGTATGTACGATATACAGTATATCAGTTGTTCTTTCCTTCTTTCTTCAGTTCAATGCTGGTGTTCGTATGATGACGTGCAAGGTTTTTGAAGGATACTGGCGCTGTGAACTCAATCATATCTAAATAGAATGGATTGCCTTGACTCCCTATTATCAAAAGCCAGAAATTATTGCAAATTATTTCCGAAAGTTCTCGAGGGAGAACTTATGAAACCGGTTTTTTCTTAATCGATCGTTTTTTTCCCTAAACTCATCGTTTTTTTCTATACCGATCGAATAAACAAGTCTGTTCCTACCTCAAACTCCAGCCATGTCCCATTAGTGAAGGAGGCATCCTGTAATGGCCTCCGGTAAAAATTCTTGGGAAATCAATATTGGATCCAAATTAATAAAACAGATGCATATGAAATTTCAAACAGCAAATTAATATTAAAATAGAAAATATCAGATGATTCTCCTACGCACGGAATACAGTCTGAAGTAAGAAATTAATACATGACAATAAATACAAAACGCACTATTAACCCATAACCATTGATGTACCAAAGGGAATGCTAACGTTAATGAACAAACACAAGCGTGAAGGAAACGATGATAAAAGGTGGATAGGCAAACATTCTTATAATATCGTCTGCTCCTCGCTTTCATATCATCAGCAATTACCGGCAAAGGTATACCTGAATCTCATAAAGATTTTGGAGGGGGTCGGTTATTGGCATGAAGAGGAGGCCCTTTGGGTTAAGAAAGGAGGTGGCCCCAGAGGTTAGAGGAATGACTTTGGTCACAAGACCGGGTTTGGGCTATTGCTCACTGGTGTCTAGAATTCAAGAAATGAATTAACAATACATTTGTCAGCTTTTTTTAGGATATACCTTCTGAATTATAATGTCTGGTTTTGGGGGCTTTTACAGGGGATACCGAAAAATTATCATTACCTAGTACGTCGTGGTTTATTTCTATAAATAATCAGGTTTGATGAAATTTTGCAGTTATTTCTTTGTTTAAAGGTGTCTTATTTTTTTTTCAAATTTCCATATAATTACCAGTTATATAAAAACAGTAAATTACGATTGTTCAGTTTGCCCCAGAAAAAAATTATGATTACTAACTCACTTAGGAATATTCTGAAAGAAATATGCGTATTCAGCCTGATACATGAGCAAAGTATTTTCATACTGAGAAAATATTTCAAGATTTTTGGAGGCCCGTTTCGAGGAAATTTATCAATCATTTCATTTTACTATATTCTGAATATTGTTCTTTTATTGGATCTCTATCACTTGACTAATCTAAATTTATCAGAAGAAAACCTTGTACATTTTATTCTCATATTTGGCTCTATTTTAAAAGGGTTATTTTGCTCAATACCTAGTGGATGGAATCTTCAGGTCTTTTAAACTTATCTTTATATTGGCCTCCGGGACCATCTTTGTTACCTCATACTTTTCCTTAAAAGTAATTCTGATGATCCAATATATTATAATTTTCCTAAACTATACCATCCACCGCATAGAACTAGATATTCAGTTCATCCTAACAATCTTGCTCTACTTAAAGAGCTTCAATAGATCACAGTAATCTAAAAGCTTCATTATAGCTTTGACCAAATTGTGAAAAAATAAATCGGTGGAACTTTAGAAACTTACTTGGTTCAAAGGTTTTTTTTAGCAGATTCATAAGTATCATTAGTTTGTCTGTTATTTATCTTGCGGTATTTACTATACTTTATTATCAATTTTATTTTGTTGCTTAGTATATTTTATTCTCTACTCTTAAATTAATTTTACGGTACCATACTGCTTGACTTAATGCTTTTTATATTCTGCTATCCGACTGGGGTTAAAGCTTGACTTCTAATAATAATAATAATAATAATAATAATAATAAAAATAATAATAATAATAATAATAATAATAATAATAATAATATTAATAATAACAATACCGTATCTGGTTTTTAAACCTTTTCATCAATAAAGAAGTAAGCCAAAGATTGCGTATAAATAAAAGAACTAATTTTTTTTTTTTGCTTCATTATTATTCTTCTCCCCATTTTTTTTTTTTTTTTTTTTGAAACCCAATAGGCCTTTATCTATAATAAACTAATATGCCTTAAACCATAATAACGCAAACCTGCCACCAATTAAAAAAAATGGATAATTTAAATCATAATACTAGGTATGCAGTTAATTCTAAGAGTAAGGCCTTCTCCATCATGAGGCTCAATACTACGCGGTAGTCTAGAAGTTTTGTTCCAGTTGAGACCAAGTAGTGGATTCCTAATCGGGTGTTGAATCGGTAGAACTTCAGAAGTCTAAACTAGCAGCAAACGTTTTCATGTTGAACAGGCTGACACAAGTCTCTTTTTATAGTTTATATATGAAAGATCTGTTTTCATGCTGTTACTGTTCTTAAAATACTCTATTTTAATTGTTTGTTACTTTTCATAGTTTATCTATTTCCCTATTTCCTTTCCTGTTGGAGCCCTTGGCTTTATATAGCATCCTGCTTTTCCAACTAGGGTTGTAGCTTTGTTAGTAATAATAATAATAATAATAATAATAATAATAATAATAATAATAATAATAATAATAATAATAATAATAACAACAACAATAACAACAATAATAATTATAGTTTTGAGTAAAAGTACGAATGAATAACGTTTTCCTTCTAATGGCCCAGTTCTGAAATTTTATACCTCTATCCTCTCAAAAATAAAGGCAAGTACCAGCTATATTTTCTTCTATATTATCTTATGTTCGGATTAGTCATGAAATTTTAACATAGACATGAAATTTATAGCAATTGAGAAACTTTCTGTACACTCATCTTTTTTAGCTAAGGGAAAACAATGATTTTTTTTTTCTTTTCGGGTAAACTTTTCCTTCAAAGTGAGACAGGTGATTTGAAATCGATGCTATTTAATGAATTTTCCTAAGCTCTACTTCAAAGAAATCAGGTACCATATATGATGTTCTCATTAGAGATAGAAGTGGAAAACAAACTGCCATTTATAGATTTTAAATTTACGGTGTACAGGAAACTTACAAATGTTATTTCGTATATGCATTCTTATTTAAGTTACCACCAGTCAATCAAAAATATGATTTTTCTCATTCATGTTTTTCAGGGATACAATTGAAAAGTTACTGTGATTTTCTTCATGCAGAGCATATGAAAATTCACGAAATAGCCTCAATTGTAAAGTATCCACACCCCCATTTCACAACAAAAACCTGCCAGAAAGCTAAGAAAACATTTTAAGGATTTATTACTAAGAATGACCCAATTAGAATATTCAGTGGCTACTTTCCTCTTGGTAAATGTAGAAGAGATTCTTTAGCTATGGTAAGCAGCTCTTCTAGGAGAGGGACACTCCAAAATCAAACCATTGTTCTCTAGCCTTGGGTAGTGTCATAGCCAGGTCATAGCCTCTGTACCATGGTCTTCCACTATTTTGTGTTAGAGTTCTCTTCCTTAAGTATATACTCGGGCACATTATTTTATTTAATTTCTCTTCCTCTTGTTTTGTTAGTTTTTTTTTATAGTTTATATAGGAAATGTTTATTTTAATGTTGTTACTTTATTTTATTCTCCTTGTTTCCATTCCTCAATGGGCTATTTTCCCTGTTGGGGCCCTAGGCTTATAGCATCCAGCTTTTCCAACTAGGGTTGTAGTTTAGCAAGTAATAATAATAATAACCTCGTTCTATGTTTTTTCCAGAGTTTGTGACTTGAATATGGAAACCCTTCGGAAATATTTGAAATAAAGTCATTCTAAACAAAAAGACACAGAAAAAACAGATTCTCCGAAGCAGATAAATGGATGTATCTATGGGATCCCATGCAATCACGGTGATAAAAGATACATCGTCCAAAGTGGGAACAAGATTAAAGCTCCGTAAAAATAATGTAATAAAGGGTAAAACTGTCAGAAACCTTTTCCCGCATATGAATAGATGCAACCACGCTATTACTGGAAAGCTGATAAAGAACTTGTATTTTGTGATGACATAAAAGGTAATATCATAGAGACATGTGTAATTAAGAAATATTTTGAAGAACTAAATGAAGTGTTTATAAAACATGTTTTCAATAAATGGGCTTTTCAATATTTTTCATTTGTTTGCCTCTTGTACGTCATCACAGAGGCTTCTTTGTATTCTGAATTATTTTTCAAAACACGTGACTACGAGTAGATATATTAAAAACACGAAAGCATTTGATTCATCCTTCTATTCCTTTTTCCTCCCGGTCTGCTATCATCTTGAGACATCGCACGTTCATACGATTTGTTATATATATATATATATATATATATATATATATATATATATATATATATATATATATATATATATATATATATATATATATATATATATACACACACACACAAACCTGTATATTATAAGTACCATTAATCAAGAGCCCTACTGAGAAATTACATTACGTCTGAGCAACAGAAAATTTATCATTATTATATTAGAAGAGTATATCTGTCAACAATAATATTGGTAATAGTCGAGATATTAGAATTTTATTACATCATTATTAATAATAATAGCAAACATTCACCTGTCTATACATTGACTTGATACAATTGACGTTTAGTGCTTTTCCAAGAAAATCTCTTATGAAATGATTATGACTTAGAATTCATATAAATATTTCACATTAAAATTGGGAATGAACCTTTAGATTAAAGGTAAACATATAGATGCATTCAAACAAATAACCTAAAAGCGACAGTAAAATCAAAATCAATAATATCAATACTGATATAGGTAATGCTGATAACAATGATAACGAAATTAACAAATTACTAACATTAAAAGTCTAACTCCCATATCTTTGACTACTATCACAAAAATACTTTTCAGTTCAACCTGACTAAATATGTAAACAAATCAATAAAAAAAAAATAAAATAAAATATGTAAAATAAGAAAGTATAAATATTTCCCAGGATTTAGGTATTATGTGGAGTCATCCATCGGATGGCTAAGAGGGGGGTTTACCCTGTAGCCATGAAAGAGCGCTTAGATTGGACCATATGTTTTCCTAAATGTTCTCTACCATTCCGTGCGATAGGGTGTTGGAGAATATGTCCGGGGAAGCTGCGTCCATTTCCCCCAGATGGCACAGTATCAGTCATGAAATCAAACGTGTTGGAAATTGGTTGTTCCTTATGATATTTTTCGAAGTCACGACTTACGTTCGCTCGACATCGCAG
>NC_090745.1:92193274-92195774 GCF_036898095.1 Palaemon carinicauda
ACAGGTAGTCCTGAAGTACACCGTTTTGGTAAAAATGGCTGTTATGAGTTCCACATCTTGGTAAAACTGAGTCATGAGGTCCACCTTTAGGTACATCGGGCTGTTATAAGGTTTACCTTCAAGTACAACTGTCAGTCACGAAGTCCACCTTTTGGTAAAACTAGCCAGTGTCTAAGGTAGTATTAAAAAGGACAGTGAAGTGACCGCAAAATTCTGAACTTTCAATGCGTATGCAAAAACATTGATATAAAATAAAATACAACAATAATCCAATACTTTAACAGGCACACAATAAGAAAACACTAAGGATGCCACCGAGGGGAAGAATAAAAAGCTACTGATCATTTAGTTATATTATCAAATATTAACTCGTTTGCTAGAAAATACAATCAAATTGACCTAATGCAACACCTTCGATGCCACTTAGGCCTCGCTATCCTGTTGTACTTTATGTATTGAATTACCCCACAAGTTCTTTAGAATACCCGGGTATTAACACTTAGTTTTTCATTCTCTCCCTCCAATAATCCCTTCATGAGCTCACCTTCTAATTATTCTAATCTACTTCTTTGAGCTAATTCGTAAACTTTTTTAAATCTCCCCTCTTGTCCGATATGCACGGTCTATTAACCAGGCAATTAACTTCTCCGTACCAAATAGTGTTTATTACCATCTTTTCCTATGTCTTATCTACAAAATTCTTCCGATCACTCACAAATAAAGATAATTAATTTTCGTAACTGCTTCCAATAAAAGAATTATTCTCGTGATATTATTTTTAGGGGAAAAATCTTTAAATCTTTTATCTTTTTCTGTCTAGTTTTCTTCCGAAGATTGACTTTCATCTCGAAGACTTTCAGTGCTACGCTCAGAAAATGTTCCCTCTTCTCCGTTAACAGATTCATTACATCACCTTCAGACATTTTCAATAACTCCTTTGCTTTTGCCGTCTCGCCAATGTAATCTCTCTTGTCTTGAGATATTTTTGAAGAGGAAAAATCTATCCGCTCCTCCACTTCATATATGCCCAGACTCATCTTCTCAAACATTATGATTATTCCATTCATTCAGTCCTCAAGTCATTATGATCTCCTCTCTTTAGCAATCTTTATTATTTTTATCATTGATACTGCGCATTTGTCACATTTCAACGTTTAAGAATCTATTTAATTAGATTGTAGCTTTTCTAAGTGTATCAAATATCCTTTCCATTAATAATGTGCCTTTCTAATAGTGTACTAAATAGACTTTTAGTTAATAATGTATTTACAATAACATTCACATTTACCATATAAAAAAACAACCACAACGGCACTACATTCATTTTAAACAATATATAACTTACTATCAGCCAATCGCTACGCTCTCCATATTGGTGATCTCGTCCGTAAGGTGAAATATTATGGCATTATTATCTAGTATTATCCATAATCACAAATGTATTTCAATTCCAAGAATAATAAAAGTTAGGCTCGGAAACTATCCCCATAAAAGGAAAAATTAATCTCGAGTACAGTCTTCAAAATTCCAATCTGACATTCTTTTCTCACCAGAGAGAGAGAGAGAGAGAGAGAGAGAGAGAGAGAGAGAGAGAGAGAGAGAGAGAGAGAGAGAGAGAGAGAGAGAGTGAAGAGTCGAAATAATTTAACGACAATTTCTATGAAATGTGTGCGTGCAAGGTTCGAGAAGTGTGACAGGTGTTAGGAGGTGCAATCAAATTACTGTCGAGAATTTAATTGATTATATTCATGAAGAGGGTGAAGGTGGCATGGAGACATTTTGACAAGTCAATGGTAAGAGCGTACAAAATTATGGAACCAAAATATATTTAGCAATCACAAGATGAATATAAATAAATATAAATGTTTCCAAAACAGAATGTGATGAAAGAATTAACTCGTAGTCTTTCGCAAGCCATATTATTCATGAAATACACCCAATGTGTTAATTTTACATAAGAATCCATGAGGAAAATCTTAAACATGCAATTGCATGCATAGTTAGGTGACCCATGTGGTATCTGCAGCCCATGACCCCCGTTTAATAGTCCCTTCTTATCTTTATTTCACCCAAAGGTCACGATTTCTTTTAACTTAACTAAAGTCGAGATCTTAGTTCGAAAAATACCTTTGTAAGAACATAACATTCTAATACACAAATCAACGACCCTATATAATAAAGACAAAGTGTTTAGCTATACATATTTCTTTCCGGTCACACTCAGCTCTCCCCGTCCCTCTGGTAGGGAAGAGGAAGTAGTGGCCGATGAGGTAACGTCCCTAACTGGTGAATGCAAGACTGGGGTTCGTGTCACGTTGACTCGTTAGTTTCTTTGGTCGGTGCAACCTCACCATCCTTGTGAGCTAAGAAGGGGGGGGGGTTGGGAGAGCTTATAGATCTATCTGCTGAGTCACCAGCAGCCACTGCCTGGCCCCCCTTGATCCTAGCTTGGGTGGAGAAGGGGCTTGGGCGCTGATCATATGTATATATAGTCAGTCTC
>NC_090745.1:92200774-92220774 GCF_036898095.1 Palaemon carinicauda
CAAAGCCTACACAGGAATTGATATTTATGACGCCTTTGTCTTGCAGTGGACTAGAATTGCCTGCATTTGTTGTTGTGTGTATATATACTCACGCACATACAGTATATATGTATATACATAAATGGATATATATATACACATATAAACACACAAGAGACTTCCTGTGGTTGTTTTCAAACATATCATCGTTGCCTTTAATAACTAGGGGCTTTTGATGGAGATGACAGAGCATAACACTTCCCATGAAGGACTTGGTATGTGTAACTACCAAAAGAAGACAAATAGTCCAGTAAATCTAGCCCAAAATAGGGGGTGACCCAGGACAAATTGCCAGAAAAACGAAACCACTTTCATATGTTTAAGTTAGACCTGCCACATGATATATCAAAAATGTAGAAAAATATATTTGGTGGAACATGGTAAAATATGCAAATTAAGGTAGCCATTACTAAAATTTCTGTTTTTGCCTATACTGACAAAAGTAATAGAGCTAGACTTATGAAAATGATATCCATACCCATGTTTTCATGGTCAAGGAATCATATGAGACCAATCTTAGGGATTTGTGATGATTACATCATAATGAATTCAATATGGTTGCCGTGGTAAGCACGAAAAAACTGAAAATCGCAGTAACTTTTACAGAATCCCACCAAAGACAGCAAACTTGGTGTCTATGTGAATGATTATTGAGCTTTCACATGTAGTAGTTATGAGGACTCTCCACAAAATGATGATTAAAAACCAGGACAGATGTTATAAGTCCAAACTGGAGAGTGGTACTAGGTGTTCCGGATGAGAGTAAATGTAACCCTGCCTAATGCACGACACCCGCCTCTGTCATATAGAAGAAATGCCTAAACTGTTTAACCATCATGTTTATTCAGAAGGTCGGGTTAAAAAACCAAGCTTTCATTCTAATATACCAAACTGAATAAACATGATGGTTAAACGGTTTAGAGGCGGGTGTCGTGCATGAGGCAGGGTTACATTTACTCTCCCAACTGAAATTCAGGAACTTGGAATTTTAGTTGATGAACTTCTAGAAGGACAAATGGTACCATCTGAGATAAGTTCATCACCAGCATTCCATTCTGTCAAGGAAAGATTACTGAATGCACTAAATGCAGTAGAACATAAAACAGGGAAACTGTGGGTTATGTATATGAAATTGATTGACATTGTTCGGAACTTCCTGAGGTCCGAACGAACAGGTGACTGGAAGTTGCATCTTGCAACCTTGCAAAATATGTTGCCTTATTTTGCTGCCTCTGGACATAACTTGTACACAAAGTCGGTGTACCTATATCTGCAGAAAATGTGGAAGCTGGAGGATTCCAATCCAGATATCTACTGCAACTTCATGGACGGTTTGCACGTCGTGCGAAGGTCGGATCGTTATTGGGCAGGACTGTCCCCAGATTTGGTTATAGAACAAGTTCTCATGAGAAGCCTTAAAACAACGGGTGGTTTGACGAGAGGACGGGGTATGACAGAAACACAGCGACTGGTATGGTGTCTGTCCAGACCTATTTGCGCAGAGGTCAATGATGCCATGCAGCAACTGACTTCAGTTAAGTATGCAACAAGTGAGCAGCATAAAGATCTGTCAAAGGCACGTCAGGCAAAGGACATAGCCGATACCAACAAACTCGTTTCAATACTGGCAGAAAGGAATCCATTTGAAGAAAGTATGTCATTGCAAAATATTGTGACAGGGGTAGCTACTAGAGAGGACGTTAATGTAGAGTTAGCCAAGGAAGTTGGACAGAAAATTCTTGAGGATATGACAGGAAATATTGTTAATCAATATGTATTTCGGAAACGAAATCAGGTTATAACACCAGAATCAAAGTCAACTATCAAAATTGATGGGGAGAAAGTGAACATCGATCCCCAGCTACTGTTTCAGAGACTGGTGATCGCCGGAACACAGGCTACAGATCTGCTGGATGCCTTTCAGTATGAACTATGCTCTTATCCACCAGCTCTGTTTGAGACCAGGCACGTTCAGCTTAAAGCCAACAAACCAGCCCTTGCAAAAGCTATTTGGGATTTGATCCCACAGGATGATCGTCCGGACAAACCTTCCAATTGCCAATATGTACTCGATGGTGGTGCCCTACTTCACAGGATTCCATGGCAAATTGGAGACACCTATAAGTCGATCCTTCAAAGGTACACGTCATATGTGAAGAAACGTTATGGAAAGGCAGTCATCGTTTTTGATGGTTACACCAGTGGGCCATCAACGAAAGATAGTACCCATCAAAGACGCCTAGGAACGCGCCAAGGAAGAGCAGTCAATTTTCAAACTCAGATGTCGCTCAAGATCAAAAAAGAGGAATTCCTATCAAATGATGAAAACAAGCAACGTTTCATTAATTTGCTTGGTGATTCCCTTGAAGCTGCTGGTTGTGAAGTTCACCACGCAAAAGATGATGCTGATCTACTTATTGTCCAGACCGCAATAAAGGTTGTGTCGCAGTGTAATGTTATTCTCGTTGGAGATGATACAGATCTTCTTGTCCTTCTATGTTATCATACTAAGAATGTGAAGTATAATATGTTCTGGAGGCCGGAGCCTAAAAAGGGAAAAAAGGAGCAACTTCTGAACATTGGACATGTATGTCAGAAACTTGGAGATGATCTTTGCAATAGCATTCTTTTTGTCCATGCGTTCCTTGGCTGTGATACAACTTCACGTGTCTTTGGTTATGGAAAGGGTGTGGCACTGAAGTTGGCACAGGACAGTGAATACTTTTGTGACCTTGCTAAGGTGTTTGGCAACTATGATTCCAGCGAGGATGAAATAATTCAGGCAGGGGAGAAAGCTATGCTTTGTGTGTACAAGGCAAAACCAGATGGCAATCTGGATTCACTGAGACACCACAGGTTTCAAGAATTAGTTGCCACTAGCAAAAAAGTTATTCACCCCAAATCATTGCCACCAACTTCAGGGGCAGTAAAGTACCACAGTTTCCGTGTTTTCCACCAAGTTCAGGCGTGGAAGGGTAACATCCTGAATGCTGAAAATTGGGGGTGGAAGATCATCGAAGGAAAAATGTTCCCCCTTATGACTGATTTGGACGTTGCTCCAAAATCACTATTGGAAGTGGTAAGATGCAAATGCAAGACAGGGTGCGGAAAACGTTGTGGGTGCAGACGACTGGGTCTTGACTGTACACCAGCCTGCAGTGAATGCAGGGGGATCTGTGAGAACATGAACTTGGAGAACACTGACGAGACTTCAGATGATGATCGTGATATCTTGGGCATGTGAACCTACATTTAAGGAGAATTAACTGGCATGCCTTGGTTTCAATTTCAACAAACTGACACCTGCATTATAGATAAATAGACTCATTTACCATGAAAACCTATAAATAGATACCAAGATTGTTGTCTTCGGTAGGATACTGTCGAAGTTATTGCGATTTTCAGTTTTTGCGTACCAACCATGGCAGCCATATTGAATTCATTATGATGTAATCATGACAGCTCCCTGAAATTAGTCTCAAATGATTCTTCGACCATGAAAACATGGGTATAGACACCATTTTCATAATTCTAGCTCTATTACTTTTGGCAATATAATCAAAAACAGATATTTCGACAATGGCTACCTTGAATTGCATATTTCACCATGTTCCACCAAATATATATTTCTACATTTTTGATATTTCTTTTAGCATGATAATCAAAAGTCATTGCAAGTAATTTCATTTTTCTGGCAATTTGTCCTAGGTCAAATGGTAGATTTACTGGACTAAAAGAGGCCGTTGGCACAAAAGACCCATAAATATCGATGAACAGAGCTGTGTTAGCAACTTCATCCCTTTATCCCTCTTAATAATCGGAAGGGTGCCATGTTCTAGCACTAGACTCTATAATGAAGGGTTAATGAATATGGTATAGTGAAAATATATATATATATATATATATATATATATATATATATATATATATATATATATATATATATATATATATATATATATATATATATATGTATATATATATATATATATATATATATATATATATATAGATAGATAGATAAGTAGATAGATAGATAGATAGATAGATAACATTGCAAGCGGGTACCGTAACTAAGGGGTAAAACACTGGGCTTGCCTTTGCAAGGCTTATGGTTTAATATTTTGTTTGTCACGCGGGGTACCCTTCTCTCATCAGCGTATGACTACTCTCCCCCACCCATACCCAAGGGACGGGAAGAGAGAGTAGTCATATGTTAGGTAATGCCCCTCAGGGTGACAGGAAAGGTATATTTATTTATATATAAATATATATATATATATATATATATATATATATATATATATATATATATATATATATATATATATACATACTATATATATATATATATATATATATATATATATATATATATATATATATATATAGTATGTAAATATATATATATGTATAAAGAGCTCCAGATAGAGACGAGTGGCGAAATCTAAACGAGGCCCTTTGCGTCAATAGGCGTAGGTGATGATGATGATATATATATATATATATATATATATATATATATATATATATATATATATATATATATATATATATATATATATATATATATATTCACTATACCATATACCACATAACAAAGCCCTCAGAAGAATATTGCAAGAGCAACGGCTGGATATGAGTAGAAATGCAACATTAATATAGATTAGGCGAGTGCTATATGTGGATGAGATCATGGGGAGGGGTAGATGGAGAGGGTTTGGGCATGTTCTTCTCACTTCCCAAGAGAGATTAGTTCACCAAACTTTCAACTGGGCTCCACAAGGCACTAGAAGAGTTGGAAGACCCAGGCCTACATGGCTGAGGACTATGAAACGTGAATAAGAGCTGATGATAGGACTATTGATTTAAAAGGCCAAGATAGAGACGACTGGCGAGATCAAACCGAGGCTCTGTGCGTTAATAGGCGCAGATGATGATGATGAGTGTATGTGTATATATATATATATATATATATATATATATATATATATATATATATATATATATATATATATATATATATATATATATATATATATATACAGTATATATATAAATTTGCAAGTGTTGTGTGAATACATATAATGTATATGATACATATTAATCCACATTTTAGCTAGAGTATACTTATTGCATATAACATATACACTCGCGCGCACACACATATAGCAGCACAAATACACACACGAAAGAGAGGGTGCACTATAACAGTAAGGGGTAGCGCGCCAGTGATATAAGCTAACGATAAAATACAGAAGAACATGGCAATACAAGTCATCGAAAGTAATGAGAGTCCGTTAATGCGCGTGTTGGAGAGAGAGAGAGAGAGAGAGAGAGAGAGAGAGAGAGAGAGAGAGAGAGACCGTGCGTGTGTGTGTTAATCTCAACATTATCATTTCTGATTTCAATGTTTGGACATGACTTGAAGAGCCCTTTCACTTTGAAAATGTACTTATACGCTATTCATACACAAAGTTTCTCGTTGTTTGTAATATGCATAAAAGCAAGAAGAGGACAAAAGCAAAACAAATATTATAATTACTTGGAATGAACAAGGCATTGGTTTACCATTTTGCCTTACATATACAATTTGAGTTTTTATATATCATAGAAATTTTAAAGACTAAGGTTAGATATCCTATTGCAAATCTTACGACTGACGTATTGAATACTTCTAGTTATCTAAATCTGTTTTCAAACATTACTTGTGAAAGAAATACAATTATTGGTATTGTTAGCTTATTCTTATTTTTTACTTTTTCTTCGGTGAAGTACTACGCAACTAGGCTTTCTTATACTGAAAAATGCATGACTCCAACTTCACAAGACCCCACAAGACTTTTCGTCAGATGAATCAACACACTAATAGCAATGAGCCTTCTCAGATGTACCTTTATCAAAACTGAAGTGAACAATATATTTCTAATTACTCGGTACGGTAACATTTTCTAATTCATTTACTTGCTCTCTTACCACTGGTTGGTACCTAAAGGTTTGATTGACAGTTACTCACAAAATTAATAGAGGTTTAAAAAAGTAACAGAGGCAAACATATGATTAGCAGCCAAACCTCCTTTCCGCTCAAGTGAGATAGGCTAAAAGACCAAATTTTACATTTCCTTTCGTTGAAACGTCGTGTGACAAAGAAAATATATCAGAAACAGGCTGATACTTCTAGACCAGCCTCATCGAGTGTCCCCACCGATCAAATTCTTCTACTATATCATGTACTTGATTTTTTCTTAACAAAACATATACTGCCTGGACCAAAATTAACTATACCCCAATGGCAAAGAATTTGTTGGTTGATGGTAAGCAAACTAGTGTCACTGACGACAATTTTACGATTTGAAATCAGGTAATTAGGAGACGTACATAAATACTTTTATTTAATATATTACATACGAGATCATTGAAAACTGATCTTTAAGGTATCAAAACCCAGCAAGCTTCTTTAAGTGTCTTCAAAGGGGTAAAGCATACTTGAAGAAATATAACATGAGGTAACTTTTTCACATCCAACATCATGTGTGTCATGACTATTTACTAAAAGTAACAGCAAATCATAACTCAACTTCTTACCAAGAAAATTAGATACGCCAGTAGGATGAAATTACTTGAAGTAGAAAAATGGCATAATAATCAGATGATCAAAGAAACTGAAGCCTCTTGAAGTTCTTTAGAAATTAAAGTTTACTAAATGGCTAACATCAATGCTTAAATAGAAGTCACATGAAAACATGCTTTTCGTAACGAAAAGATCAACAAGAATGAATAAATTAATATCATTAATTATCACAAGAATAATTATTATCATTGTCATTATTACTACAACAATGGTGATACAAATAACGGCACAAGACTACGAAATTTAAATTCATGAAATCAATAAAAAGTTAGACAAAATTTATTCTTCTTATATAATTATATATCAGATAATTCATTTTAGATATTAAAAAGAAGATATCATTAATGCAAATACTTCAGCTGGAATTCTTAGGTTACCGAAGATAACTATGGGTAGGTATTATTTGTTATAATCATTATCAAATGTGTTTCTACAACCAAAATCATTTTTCCCATTTTTAATCGTTCAAATTTTCCAAGACATTATTTTATCTCTCATTTCTAGCGTACTTGGTTCTCGTTATGAGATGTAAATGAAGCATTCTTAGAGGAAATACACACAAGTGAAACGCTAAGGATATGTACCTTTTTAAAAGCTTTTCTATGCTAATTTTCAATTCCATTTCAATTCTGAAGTATTTTGTGCGGCCCTTTCCCCTCCACGCAAATATTTACAATTTTCTTCTCTCACTCTCTTTCTCTCTTTTAATTTTGTGTTATTTTTTACTAGGGTTTCACGCACCCTCTCCACGGCTTTTATTATTTTCAATTTGACAATTTCACTATTTCTTCTCCAATTTTATGAGCTCTAACCAGTCTTCGTGAGAGAGAGAGAGAGAGAGAGAGAGAGAGAGAGAGAGAGAGAGAGAGAGAGAGAGAGAATGAATACGGCAATAACTGTAAGGGATGGCGCACCGGTGATATAAGCTAACAATAACACTAAAATACAGAGGAACATGGCTATACAAATCATCGAATGTAATGAGAGTGAGTGACTGTGAAGGCAAGTTTTCCGTGTCCTTTTTCCAGCAATTTCGCTTTTCCTTTTGAAGCTAAAGACACAAGGCCTAGAAATTTTGTGGAGTGTTCGGGGAATAAAAAATATAATTCTTATATACCGTAAGATAACAATGGTGGCTGAACTGAAGCATCCAATTCGATAATCTTATACTTACGGATGCTGCTATCCCTGATATTCGGTTCCCCACACATACTAATGTGGCCCACTATATCCCAGCTTTTAATGAGTGACAAACACTTGTTGTGCTTTTAGGCGAGGCTAATAACGCGCACACCCCAACCCCAGCCTGATAACCCCCTCCCCCACCAAACCTCGACCTCCCCACCATCTCGCACAAACACAAAGAAAAGCATCAGAGCTTCCTAAATACTGCTGCCATAAATGAGAGGGTAATGCTGCGAGAAAGCAAAGAGAGGGAGGAAAAGGAGGAGGATCCAGAACTGGAGGTGGAGAAGGAGGAAGATATTGCAGGCGTGTATAATTATCATAAATAGGTGTAAATAAAGCATGATAGTGAGCCATAAGCCGCAAAGTTAAACTGGAACGGGGGGCTTACAGTCATCAGTAGGTGAGAACAAGTTGCCGGCAGCAGAGAGCCTTGCATTATGTATATTCAATTAGCAAATAGCTGGTTATAATAGCAGCTTTTATGGTCGTTATGATACAGAGAGGAGACCTTCTCTTAATGGCAACCTAGTAAAAAAAAGAATGTTAAATATTTCTTCCTCCCTAAAAAGTCAGTTATTCGCCAGGGGTTTTGCCTATTTCTAAAAGACATCTGCTTAGATCTCGGGAATTCTTCGGAATAAAAGAATATTCTTGGGGATATCACAACGATATTCCTTCATTCACTATTAGCTTCATTCTATTAACATTCATTCGAAGAATATTCTACTTGCAACCTAAAAAAGTATTAAACTGTGATATCCCGTAATATATAAATTGTTAAGATAGGTCCCATGCTAGTACATACACGTTCACATGAAAAAGAAAATAAATAGATACACGTATAATCATACAAATACATACGTGCTATTGAAAAAACCTAACGGTTCCCAGTGCAAAAACTGAAGGCTATTATGACCATGATAATTTTAACCTAAAAATGAGGAAGTGTGTCGTTAACAGGGCGAATGTTGGCTCGGCACGAGACCTACTGTGTATAAATTCAAACCGAATTAATATAAAGGTCGTATCCAACAGAGTACTTTCTTAGGCAGAACTCAATTTAAAAACAGGCTTTCGGAAAAAACTACTTATAAACAACCAAATTATTGTATTTCTATTATCCACATTAATTGGACTGATGCAAACTAACTTTAATTGTTTAACCTTATCCCTAAACAGTCAACTGAGAGGTTAATGGTCATGGGAAAAGAAAGCAGGAGGCAGAAGAGGAGATAACAAAATATGTCAACTAACTAGTTATCAATTACAACTCGTCAGTTCTGTTCTAAATATTGAGTAACTTACAAGTTCCGCGTATTCTCAACCACAGCCCTTTCGTCACCTTGACCTTCCAGAAGAGAGCGTTTATTGTCATCCGACAGCCCTTTCAACATATCTCTTACGGTGTTCTTTAGCCTCTAGATAATTATGTTAAACAAGTCTCCTTCCGGTGATTAGCTATCACCTTTTAACATTTTCCCTGTAAGCCGTTTGACAAATGTTCTGACAGCGACGAACTGAGTATTATTTGAATTTTAAATTAGAGTATCAGTCTAACGGAAGTACTTAATCGTTTTAACCTTTTTACTCATACATACTCACCGATACGCCTTTTCCCCTAAGAGTGGCTCAGAGGGATCTAGCCTCTAGGTTCTTAGCAATAATTCTAACTTGGATTTGCTGTACTCATAAGATTATCCCCACTGGCTGCTTCACATTAGACGACAGAAATCCAAGTCAGACGTCGCTAGTACGGTGTCACGAAATTTCATTTCTTCATAAATTTTTAAGGTTTCTTTGAGATTTTCATGAATATTCAGATTTCTGCTGCAATTTTCTTACAATACTATCTTTACATTATAAGAACAATTCCACGTTTCAAACAGTGACGACCTGATGAAAGCCATAAATAATGATTAAAAAAAGATGTTAAAATATTAAGAAAACCTGGTAAAACTATGTGCCTTTTACCTCAAAGTTTTGGTATAAAAGATGAAGTCATATGTGACTGGAAGCGAGACTTGGAATGGTACATGATACAGGAATAATAGTATTGATTGGCAGTAACGTATCATGTACAAACACACACACACACACACACACACACACACACATATATATATATATATATATATATATATATATATATATATATATATATATATATATATATATATATATATACACCTTTTCCTTCAAACTTCTGACACTATAGCCGAAGATTATAAAACTGTAGAGGTATCTTGGAATAGTACATCTCAAAGAAACATTAGTAATGATTGACGGTAACGTGAGAAAATGACAGCCTAAGACATTGAAAATATATTGATACATATGCCATAAGATACCTATATATACCCTAAATATGTATATATAAAATCGATATACTGTATATATATATATATATATATATATATATATATATATATATATATATATATATATATATATATATATATATATATATATATACATACATATACATATGTATAAGTTTATAAATATATATACATATATATATATATATATATATATATATATATATATATATATATATATATATATATATATATATACATACATACATATACATATGTATAAGTTTATAAATATATATATACATATATGTGTATATATATATATATATATATATATATATATATATATATATATATATATATATATCTATTTACATGGTACTCGGCCATGTTACTCTACATTTTTAAGGAATAGACAATGTCGACACCAAATAATAAATGGAGAAAAGTAAATGTACCTTTGCTGTTATCCTGAAAACTATCTGCAGGACAGTCTCTGGAAAAAGACTATCTTCGATTATTGGACGCCACTAAGACATTGTCAATCCATTAAACATATATATATATATATATATATATATATATATATATATATATATATATATATATATATATATATATATATCAAAAACTTAGGCCACAACAAAACACTATTGATGTTTCAGAACAAGTTGCGAGATTCCTTGGTCATTTTTTAAAATAACTATAGTCTAATAATTAAAAAAAAAAATCAATTCAGAAAACTGTATTCGAAGTTGTAAAGACAATGTAATTTTCTTTTATATTGCTTTTACGTTCACTTCGTTAATAAAAAAAATTGACACAAAGTAAAAAGTATCTTTTAAACGCTTAAAATTTTATACATTAATAGATTACTCGCTCAAAGTCCGGACTAAAATACTTTTTATTTTGCATACCAACACAAAGGCAAGTGATGAAACGATTCTTGACTCCGAATAGTACTTTTATTTTCCTCTTTTTCTGTTCACGCAAAAGGTTGTTATCCAAAGATTAATTTCTAAAAACCAAACACACTAGATTTCACGCAGTCAAGGTCGTCAGCTTCATGATACATATTTTCAACATTTTTTTTTTTCTAAAATCGTTAGTATGAACCTTTATACTCGGACAGACCCGTTACTAAAACATCGGTAACAAGTCCTTTCTGTCTTCAACAATACTGTAAAAAATGCATACTTATCATTTCTTTAACATTAATGTAAATAGGATTTAGTCAACGTAGACGAAATTGAAATATATATATAATATATATATATATATATATATATATATATATATATATATATATATTTATATATATATATACATATATATATATATATATATATATATATATATATATATATACACATACACCAGACACACGCACACACACACACCCACACACATATATATATATATATATATATATATATATATATATATATATATATATATATATATATATATATATATATATATTGCACGTTCAAGTACTTTATAATGCTGGGTCTGCACTTAAATGGGTCACCAAGATGATATTAGCAATAGATACGGAAGTCCCTTGGATATACCATATCAGGGAGGAATAACTTTAGGATATATATATATATATATACAGAGAGAGAGAGAGAGAGAGAGAGAGAGAGAGAGAGAGAGAGAGAGAGAGAGAGAGAGAGAGAGAGATGAAGTACAAGCTTAATCATTACGAAGTGGATACGAAATCGCAAATAATCAGTTACCATCGACGTTCGTACTATGAAGAGTACACATTTGACTATGCCTTCACTGTGGTTACATTCAATTTGAATATTTATAAGTATCTCGTCGTCTGTAATTACTTATATTCAAGCTAATGAGCAGCAAAATATATCAGATAATTCGAGTTTACCTTCATAATTACTAACTAAGAATACGAATGGGATTTCAAGAGAATTCTGAAAGTCCTTAGTGAGTCTTAGTTGCCCTTTTTACGACACTCTTTGGCACTATACTATGAATTGCAGAGATTTTCCTTAAAGAAAAGCACAATGTTGTAAAATAGACGAGGTAAACTTTAGAAGAAAAGCACAATGTTGTATATTACAAGAAAAAAATGTCAAAATTTAAATAACTCAGCCTTATACTACGGAGTACAAACATGCATCAACTTTCACATGCCCATTACGTTGTAGCACATATTCAATGTCCTTGCAGCTACGTCAAATATTAAGATGATATAGAACAGGAAAGATACAGATATCAAGAATAAACAAAATTCCAGATGAATACAATTAACATCTCCAGATAAATTTAACTGGTATTTATGATATACATGCACGAAATCATTAAAAGCAACTTGCAGCAATGCAAATAGCACCACGTAAGCCCTATCATAACACCACATAAAACGTTGCGATTGGCAGCTGATCACAATTTACAGCATATGATTGTTTACAGAGTATATTTCGATCAGACGTTTCTTGAAAATTATTATAATAAGAATTTCAGTAATGAATATAGGTACACCAGGTCGTATCTCGATGGAAATAAACGAGATAAACGGAAGGTGCATTCTAAAATGCTTCTCAATATGATAAACATCTAAAATTCTTTAGAGAGAGAGAGAGAGAGAGAGAGAGAGAGAGAGAGAGAGAGAGAGGGGGGGGGGGGTTTGAACAATTTTATTTCTTATAAGAATTTTGCAATAATTACCAACAGACTTAGTATCCCCTATACACCTCAAATTGAAATCTACGTAATTTTGTTCACTTCATTAACGACGCCTTTACAATCGATTCAATTTATGCTACCTTGTTTGCATGTAAGAGGTAAGAAATATAACCGAATAAAAACGTCACATAATCGAATTGTACTAAAAAAACTATTTAAGAAATAAATTCAGATGGACAACGGCTCAATAAAAAATTGTTGTAAATAAAAACCCAATGAGAAGAAATTGTTATAAGAACAAAACATTTTACACATAATCAAAACATTAATAGTAATATATAAAAAAGGTGAAAGCATGGAAAACGAAGGTAAAAACAAAGACAGTGAAATAGATAGTCATCTAAACGTATAAAACATTGAAAGAGCTGAACAATAGAATTATAAATATCAACTTGGTATATAAACAAAACTAAAATATCACTCGCATTACCCATATGAATGCGTTGCACAAATTGATAAGAAACACTAACTTGCTGAATAAAAAATCTAATCAACACATTACGGCCACATACAAAAATATTAAAAGCCCTATTTACTCAGGAGTGGCGGTAACAATAAAAACTCAGGAGGGGGGATACTAATCACTCACCCACCACCACTAAAAAAAGAAAAACGTAATCGCCATTACAAAACCTAACATTAATTGAAATTTTTGTTCGCATGACACAAAGATCTCACGATATAAGATAATGAACTATTATCCTCAACCACTACGATGAATAAATGACCAAACACTGTTCGATGAAGACATTAGCTACTTAATATGTTCGTACACGCAACGGTATTTTATTTACCTTCATAGAGAATGGTCTACAACGCAGAATACAATATAATGAAGCCAAAGTTGGTCTTATGTTTCCTACAACTAAATTTGCAAAGTATGATCATGTTAAGTTCTCGGTGAAGTTTAATTTTATGATCCTATTAAATTTGAAGAACAAAACAATTCTTGCTTCTTGTAGATATGTGTGTGGTGAGATTTCATGTTCGCATCAGTTCACAATGATATCCGATGTTTAAAAGTTATAGTAAAAAAAATATATACCTACTTCCCTTATAAATGAATAATATTTAATAGCAATTTGTGCATTTTGTTCCGATAAATCATTCTCGGTAACATTGCTTTATTAGTTAATAACACAGATTTGATAAGCTGACACCAGCAAAGTCGAACCAAAATGCCCGTAGATACGGTATATAAACTCTCTCCAAACATGACCTAAGCAATATAAACGAGACCATAATAATAGGTATGAAAACGCGACATAACCACAGGGTAGGTGACCTAGCGACGCTATGTGACCTACGACCATCGAAGGCGGCCTTGCCTGCCAATGGCGAGCGCCTGGGGGAAGAGGAGGAGGAGGAGACAGAGAAGGAGGAGTACCAGCAGCACCCGTCTGCAACACAAAGACCCGTCTTTCATGCCTCCACGAAGACAATACATATTAGACGAAGGATCGTTTGTCACTGCCAAATATACGCGTTAATGGTTTCCTCTTCCCTTTCTTTTAGGCAGATTATTCCTCAAACTAGTCAATAACATCAACCTTTTGAAAGTTAGATTCCATTTCCCTCTAGTGTTTGATAAGAGGCAACTGCAATTGCTTCGGATACCCATTGCATATCCATTATATCCCATTTTCTCTTTCACTCGAGTTCTCTGCTTCACCGGGAGATGGCCACACGATCGCCCCTGGAATAAAAATGGGGGGAGGTGGAGGGGGTCAGTGCCTTAAGGCGGGAGTGGGGGTCCAGTTATTCCCCCTTCCCCTACTTTAAAGGGGGTAGAGTCATTTACATATGTGTGACCCGCATTGAAAACTGCTGTGATATGTATCCTAGCACCACGAAAAGGGTTACTCCCATGAGGATGCTGCTGGAGGCCATATGCGTCAGGTTGTACTTGCTGCCTATGAATCACAATCGGTCCCAAAAGGATCCACTTGCATCTACGCTTCGATAGGCTGACAGACAGACGTAGGAAGGGAAGGATTTTAGGTAGTGGTCCGACAAGGATCTCATGAACTCGCAGATACATATGCACACACACAAATGGTCCCCCAAAACCTTTGCAAACATTCATTATTGCACATACGTAAGATCCCACTCGCGCTCAGTTGTAAGATTAGATGCAACGGGGTGCATACATACTAACGTAAACACATTCATTCAGGCATACAAGTGAGTTTCCGAACACGATTTTCCTTAGTTTTTCCTCCTGTTTGCTTACCTGTCAATCTACCTAGTCTACATGGCATTATCTCTCTCTCTCTCTCTCTCTCTCTCTCTCTCTCTCTCTCTCTCTCTCTCTCTCTCTCTCTCTCTCTACATACAAACACGAAAAATACACATTTCTCTACCGCTTTCTATAGCAACATGTTTAGGAACATCCCAACCGGACAAAGTTAGATAGGTAGTAGGTTGGCCAAGGCACCAGCCACCCGTTAAGATACTACCACTAGAAAGTTATTGGGTCCTTTGACTGACCAGATAGTACTATATTGGATCCCTTTCTCTGGTTACAGCTCATTCCCTCTTTGCCGACACATACACAGAATAGTCTGGCCTATTCTTTACGGATTCTCCTCTTTCCTCATACACTTGACAACACTGAAATTACCAAACAATCCTCCTTTTCTCAAGAGGTTAACTACTGCACTGCAATTGTTCAGTGGCTACTTTCCTCTTGGTAAGGGTAGTAAACTCTTTAGCTATGGTGAGCAGCTCTTCTAGGAGGACACTCCAAAATTAAACCATTGTTCTTTAGTCTTGGGTAGTGCCATAGTCTCTGTACCATGGTTTTCCACTGTCTTGGATTAGAGATCTCTTGCTTGAGGGTACACTCTGGCACACTATTCTATCTTGTTTCTCTTTCTCTGGTTATTTTGAAGTTTTTATAGTTTATGTATGAGATTTATTTTAATGCTGTTATTGTTCTTAAACTTAACTCTTCTAGTTTTCCTTATTTCCTTTCCTCACTGGGCTATTTTCCCTGTTGGAGCCTTTGGGCTTATAGCATCCTGCTTTTCCAACCAGTATTATAGCTTAGCTAGTAATAATAATAATAATAATAATAATAATAATAATAATTATAATAACAATAATAATAATAATAATAATAATAATAATAATAATAATAATAATAGAGGAAGGGATATTAGAGAGATTGGGGGATGGAGGATTGGTCTTGAGATGGGAAACGGGTCAAAGGAGCTATGGATGAATGGAACAGTTGCATGTGACAAGGGTGACTTCTTTGCGAAGGGCAATTGGTGGTTGTCAGCTTCTAATTAAAGTAGGATAAGGAGGTCCATGAAAAGAATCATTATCGACGCTTTACAGATGTTTTGCTAATTCTTTAATTACTTGATTTCGGTTGTGAGAGAATGTGCTTAAAAAGAATAGAAAAGCAAACATTAAAATTTCAACGTCAGAGCATAGATACAATTGCATGTTACTTAGAGAGAAAAAAGTGAAACAGGTGTAGGGTAAGCAAACAAGTAACCAGCCCTAAACAATAGAGATGGAGTAAGCTATTTCTTCGAAATGAATTCGAATTAACAATGCCAAAGTGACTGCGCACAAAAATGAAACTATAATAAGAAAATAAAAAGGCCATGAAATGAGTTTAAAGAGAAGGGGAACACTGGTAAAAATTAGTTTTCAGTATCAAATATTGAGTGAAATTGGTAATCAATGTAAGTATCAGCGCTTTCGTCTCAAATATAGAAAAAAAATATAAGTAAGAAATTAAATGTTGGTTTTATGATTAGAAACAATCTCGACCTTTTATATCTTTTGTGTAAAACAAAATATCAAATAGAGCCTGGTGTCAATTGCTGGCGATTCAGTGTACGTAAATAAAAATCCCACAAAAACAGGAGAGAGAGAGAGAGAGAGAGAGAGAGAGAGAGAGAGAGAGAGAGAGAGAGGAGAGAGAGAGAGAGAGAGAGAGAGAGAGACCAACGGCGTCAAGATGGAAAAACTGCTCGGAAAGAAAAGCACGCTCAGGGGATCCATGATTCTAAAATTATCACCTGGATGTTCCGAATGTTCTTTTTTTCATTTCCTTCTTTTTCCCGGAGAATTTCCTTTACGGCCAGACAAATTATGAGGTATGTAAACTTCATATGGCCCGTGAGTAACATCCTTCAGGTCCTTTTATTCTCCTTCTTATTCTTGGTACATGTTAACTGATGAATTAAACGAATATTATCACTTCCGTTGAAATTTCTAGAAACTGCGGTAAATCGGTCTTCGGGATGTTCTATCTAATTTCTTTAATCAAACCTTTTACTTTCATCTCATCCAACCTGGGCATATAATCCACAACTCAGTCACCTTCCTTCAGTTTGTCCATCATTATTTGATCTCTAATGTATGTTCGATATTTATTAATTTCAGAGTATGCCATTATATTTATCAACCACTTGCAGACCCATGCAGGGTCTGGATTTCAACTGTTTATTGTAACAAAGGCCGATAGAGGGCAGAAGAGTCTGGAGGGGGCCCGGTTACAGAGAGAGAGAGAGAGAGAGAGAGAGAGAGAGAGAGAGAGAGAGAGAGAGAGAGAGTCAATGCCATCATCCGCCCGTTTCAGAGGTATCCCACTATCTCCGTTTTCTGTACTCATAGCCGTGATCCTACTCCCCAACATGAATACACAAACGATCAATTGCGTACTCTGATATTACTCGTTAATTCTGAAAAAAAATGTTTTCTTCTTAGTTATCTGTTAATAATAGTGATGTTAGATGAAACAATATCTTAGTTTTCCCTTCAAGATACTGCTCGAACAGATGTAACCAGCAAATGAAAAGAACGAAAATTTCTACTCTTACCCCTTTCCTCTCCATGGTATTGCTAGACCCTGAACCAACACAGCCTGTTGCACACATTTGTTTACAGGGAAAACAGCCTGGGGGGTCACTGAGTGCTCTATATCTCAGCGTCTGACTTTATTAATAAGATTGCGCGCTTTGCGACGAACCCCCTTTTAGAAGTCAAAAACTACAACCTCTAACTTTACCTTCATTTGTTTCTTCACAAGTCAGTAAACAATCGATGGATCAACTCGCCGTGAAAACGTTCAATTTCTTTTAATCTCTCCAAGTTGCATCGGCAAGCGTTTCCTCTCTCACTCCAAAACGATACAAGTTTTTCTTGCTTAATCTCCCCCGACAGATTAATTACCCCCCAATTTAATAAAATGTTATTCGAACATCGTGATGCAATATCACGATAAGCGGACATTCATATCAATTACAAAGTTCATTCGTAGCCAAAAGAATTTTCTTAACATTGACGGAACATTATTTAAATTTTGTAAATCATCACTTTTGGCTACGGGCAAAGCTATCGGAAAGTCACTAACCATTTCTTCTTTTGCATTTTATTTTATCAACGCCAGTCAAACAACTTAATTACTCATCAATCATGATTTAACTCTCTCTCTCTCTCTCTCTCTCTCTCTCTCTCTCTCTCTCTCTCTCTCTCTCTCTCTCTCTCTCTCTCTCTCTCTCTCTCTCACGGAGAATCGGTTATTACACAAATCTTTTAAAAGAATATGTAAGCAATGATAGAAACCATTGCTCCACAATTTATTACCACCAATTTATTAAATACAATTGGTACTATCAATCCTAATATAATTACTAAAATAATAATAACAATTATACAAATATAATTATAATTATTGCTAACGTTGAAATATTATAAAAAAGTGTATGTGCACATTCAAATCCTCGTAGGAAAAGAATAACAATAACGAAAGAGAAAAACATCCGATTATATTCTGAAATTAATCATCCCCAAAAAACTATTATGACATCATTATGTGAAATAACCTCCAACATTTCAGAAACGAGATCACTAGACTTGAAACAAGCGAGATGTCTACCCCAAAGTGATATCTATAATGCATGTTCGTAATTTTAGCAGCCTGTTCACTATGACAGGAAGTGTATATTATTTATAGTTACATGTGACGAATGCGTACTGCGATTGACTGCCATATGGAACTATAATAGACTGGGAAAAATTAAACAATTTACATAATAACCAGTTACAATCTCAGAGAAAGAGGGAGAAAGAAAATGTAAAATCCCAGTTTATATTACATAAAAATAAACTATGGGGAAAATACTAAAATTCACTATATAAAAAATTGCATTTTCCTTTGAAAATAAACTGGCAATGTACAACAGCATACACATCTATAAGATCTAAAACGAAGCGCAGCATTAATAATAAAAAGTAAAGTTTATTTCAATATTTATATTTATTCTGGAACCCCCTTCCATTCTACTATGTGAAGGGCAACTTTCGTTTCTTGACGTACGATAAATTGATAATGCTCCTCTCAGGATAACTTTCTGACCTTCAACGTAAGTATTACAATCTTCCCTCCAAACCTATTATGATACTCATCATATCTATACTATATACTAACATAACCCTGAACCCATCCTCCTCACACGCAATATCTTCTTCCTTTTCCTCCCTCTCTTTCTTCCTTTTACGTATAAAAGACAGAATATTTCTGAGGAAACTTTCCTAATTTTTCGGAGAAAGTTCCATTTAAGTATTCTTTAATCTTCCTGGGAAATATTAATTTGAAGACTAATTCAAGTTCCTTGGCATTTATTTGCTCACAATATAGCCTCCAAGATATCTTTATAATTCCTTAGACCAATACACGGTAAGGTTTACCATTAAGCCTACTCCGTTTCAATCTTTTTGAAATAATGGCCTTAGCTATTTCTTTATTTTATAATTTCTACAAATTCGGTTCTCAGTTTTCGTCCAAGCATTTCAATAAAAAACTATTTTCTAAATTCATACTGAATACTTTATTTGCCTCCAAGCAAATAAATTGTTACGGATATAAAAACCGGTATATGAAAAATAAAAAACAAAGAGAGAGAGAGAGAGAGAGAGAGAGAGAGAGAGAGAGAGAGAGAGAGAGAGAGAGAGAGTCTATAACAATCTCTCAAGACATATTCTTTCATACATGGAAATTTTATACCATAAATCTCATGTAATAAGGATGCAATCAAGCAAAGCACTTACGCAAATTGATGCACTAAAATCAGCTGAACTCTCCTCTT
>NC_090745.1:92225774-92233274 GCF_036898095.1 Palaemon carinicauda
ATGTAGCAATGCCTTGTGCGAGCAAGAAGCTCCGGAAATAATAAACTGATAAGTATCCAAAGATATATATATATATATATATATATATATATATATATATATATATATATATATATATATATATATATATATATATATACATAGTTTTTTCGTCAAATAATTATTCTGAGAATTTATTGTGAAGCATATACGCGCACGCATGTGTTTACATATACATACACACACACACATATATATATAAATATATATATATATATATATATATATATATATATATATGTGTGTGTGTGTGTGTGTGTGTGTATGTATATGTGCCCACATGCGTGCGCGTAAAGGCTTCACAATAAATTTTCAGAATAATAGTTATTTGACGAAAAAAACTGTCTATAAAAAGTTTGGCACAAAATGGACCCTACAGAGGTTCATATAACTTTTATCAAGAGGAGTTTCAAAATGTCAGGAATATTTAATTAAATCTATAGAATAATTTTTTTTTCCAAAATAAATCCAGAGTTTTGTTATTGAAGAGAAAGGAAACGTTGTGGTCTAAGGTGGATTATCAGCAAGAAAATATTGGAGTATTTTACGACTGCATGACAAACAAATCATGTCTGCTATGTGTTTCGCATACTCATTCGTGCACCGCAAACATGCCATTCCAGATATCCTTAAAATAACATGATTCCTCAGCCATAAAGATGACCAACCCCAAACCCACTGGACCTGAGCTACCATCTATCTAGTGGTCTCATATCAAAACATTATACTTAATAATGACATTTGGATACAATGATTTTTTTAAAACAAATCTAGAAAAAAAATAATCTTTACTTAATATTCAGAGAAATTCTAACCAAAAAGGAAACAACATACATATACTAAGCAGATAAAATGGTATATAAAAAACTAGATAAAATTCACTCCTTGTACGTTGTTTGTTCACTGGAAACACCCCCTTATGACGACCAAAAGAGACCCCTGGCACAGTTTTCTATAAACAAAGAACACGCGAGAGAGACATTCTCATTCTAAAAGGATAATGAGGTTAACTTAATTGGGTTTTGTCCTTTTCCGTTGTATAATTAAGTTTCATAATTAGCCTGAAGTTATATGCATGAAATGTGGCCTCCTAACGCATACAAACGGCAACGTAAAATGGAGAACAGCATTAACGTGGATCTGCACTTCCTTTAATGGTTATGAAGTTACTTATTTGATAAAAAACTGTAATTTCCATCACTTACGACAATATAAGCATTTCCTAGCACTTAGTGAATGACGATACGCCTAGCTTTTATTCTATTAATATAACTTACGAACTTTGTCTTGAAATTAGTTACATCTTTTGCTTTTAAGAAACTTTAAGCATCTTTTTTAATAATATTGCTGGTTAATGAGACGTAACTGGCTTACTAACTAACAATTATTCCCGCCCGTCATATAACGAATAATCGCCACGCAGTTAAGTAATCTAATGAAGCTTTCTTATTTGACTCTCAATATCTATTGACCGAGTATATTTCAGGGAAAATATTATAAACTGAATCAAACTTTTTCTTGGAAAAAAAAATCATCATCATCGCCCGAGAATTATGGAGAACAAATTTTATTACAATTAATTTTTATACCGTCATGTCTTGAACAGGGATAGTGAAATAGGCTTAAAGAACTATAGAAATAATGAAAAATATTTGCCACTTGTTGGGAAAAAAATATGGTAAACCCCTAAGAGGATTAACTAGAATTTTCATAAATTACTGTAGTTGTGATTCGAAAAGATAAATTCAAACGGGAGTAGATAATACTCAAGTCTCCCCTGGAGGGTGAGGAGGCAGGGATTCTGGCAAGACTCTTCATTTATTGAACAAAAGAATTCCTCGCATGAAACGGACTGCTTAGCCACTTCTTGTACAGTAGAATTCTTGTTATTTACTTGAATCAAGAACACTTCTTCAAATAAAAATTGGGACATGGTCACCTTTCAACAGGATGAAGAAATTGTCCTCACAATAAAAATAATGAGTTGGAAATCAATAATTTTCTTCATTCAAAGGATTTAAATAATTTTCATTTACCGGATACAATATAGTAGTTTATTAAATGGAAAGTCCACATTTACCGCATACAACAGTTGCTGAGCAGAGGTAATTTTCATCATTCACTGGATAACTCATCATTTTTGGACAAAGATAATCTTAATCATGTACATGATGGAGAGAATCCTCTTTATTTTTAGGATAACGGCCAATTCTCATCATTTAAAGGATAGAGATAATCCCCATTATTTACTGGGTAAGAGTGCCCTGTGTCATGCTATACTGGATGGAGATAGAAAATAATCCCAACGTGGAATTTTGCTCGGGTAAGCGATTACGCGCAAGGATTCGTCGGAAAAGGGCCCTGGCAACAACCGTAAGTTTCAAGTTTAACCAGAAGCACTAGTCCTACCTAACCATCCTTCCCCGAGTCCGAACATCTTTCCCATCCTGCTCCCCTCCAAGCTCACACAAAAACTGGACTACAATAGGATTTACCGGTACACATTCTGTTGTTATTGTGGACTGCGTGATATACTTTACTGTTTACTACCTCCAAACTTGTTTACCCAGACACTGTAATGATGCTGCTGTTTACAATATTTTTGTCCCATTAAAGTTAGACTAACAAACAAATAAAAAACCAAAAGAGAGAAAGAAGTCGTTTATAAACAAAAGCAACCTTCATATGATCAAACGCAGCGTTCCACGCATGATTTTGCGAATCGTTTTCTTTCTACTCACATCATACCAGCCATTTTGAAGCAAATGCAGTATAATAAAATTCATATCAGTCATTACCATTCGGAATACTGTCACTCCCTTTAAAGGCAAAACAAAAAGTCGCACCTTTCCTAGCTAGCCAGCAGTACAATGTAATTCAGAAAGTCGTTGGTCCCCATTAAAAAAGCTTATAGCAACAGCGCTTCAAATCCTGTTATGAGCAAAACAAATGGTCTCTAGAGGTTGAGCGATTACTAATACTTTTAGGTGCAAGGAATGAATATATATATATATATATATATATATATATATATATATATATATATATATATATATAGATAGATAGATAGATAGATAGATAGATAGATAGATAGATAGATAGATAATGCAATTGTGTATTCATTCTTCGTCGGTCTAAATCAAAAACACGCTTTCGGTACATGATTTTTCAAGGGCAAAGTAGTTTCATAAACCACTACTATTCACGGCAGTAACAGATTGCCTCTTTTATACTTGCACATAATTTCCAGAACCACCCCCTTGTACAGTAGGCTAAAATCTTATTTAGGAACACACTTACGTAAAACCAAGTAGGCCTACTGTATATGTTCTTCAGCATATTATTGAATATATACTACACCGTATTATATACAAATATAAACACACACACACACACACACACATATATATATATATATATATATATGTGTGTGTGTGTATATATATATACATACATATATATATATATATATATATATATATATATATATATATATATGTGTGTGTATTTAAATATATAAATATATAAATATATAAATATATATATATGTATATATGTGTATGTATATATATATATATATATGTGTGTGTGTGTGTATATATATACTGTATATATATATATGTATATATATACATATATATTAAAAAAAGCCATATATTTTAATACATTAATGACTGGATTCTCTTACCGACGTCGGGATCAGAGTCCCCAGGCGAAATCACTCAAAGACAATATCATCTGACCGGCCTGGAATCGAACCCCGGTCCAGGATACTTTTATGAAAGTGACCGTACCATTTCTTCGTGACTAAATGGTACGGTCACTGTTATACAAGTATCTGGACTAAGGTTTGATTCCCGGCCTGTCAGAGGCTATTGTCTTTGAGTGATTTCACCGGGGACTCTGATCCCGAGGTCGGTAAGAGAATCCAGACATTAATGTATTAAAATGTATGGCTTATTTGAATATGAAAAAACACGTCTAAACGTGCAAAATTTATCATGTGTGTGTATATATATATATATATATATATATATATATATATATATATATAATATATATATATATATATATATATATATATATATATATATATATATAACAAAAACACAACCTAATTGTCCTTGATGTATTACCTAAACTTTGTCTTCGACGAGTTTGCAGTAGATATAATTTTTGGCCATTTAATTACGGTAATCTCAATAGGTAACATTTTAATTAATCCCCTGCGCAACCACTTATATAAACAAGCGAAACAGACATATATGAACCTGAAGACATTATACAGCCATTTTCTCGAGCATATTGAACCCGCTCAGGCGACGACTGCCCTGCCATATGCATACCAATCGATGTATCGTAAACAACTAATGGTATATTCAAGATAGGCCCTACCCCGTAATTTTCATTTGATTCGCTACATTCTATTGTAGGAGTAATGACGCTTGAAATGCTCTGGTATGCTGCGATGATGGAGAGCTGCAACCCATTACTAAAAGCTTAAAAAAACCAATGCCTAGTCCACGAGGAGCCTCCGCTATCAATGTCCTAAAATGAGATTAGAATCGTAGAGCTATTCCAACAATAAAATGGAGCCTTCAAGATCCCTAGTTAACAAAATAAAAAACCACTATGTTCATTCTATTTAATTTGAAAGGTCATGAGAGAAAGTTTTCAGACAGTTACATAACAGGAGGAGGAAGAACGGTCGATTCCGGTCTCTGAAATAAACACCATTATCCGAGTCCAAGGAAACGTAAATCAGATACGGTAAAAATAAAGTTTCACGTGGTGAGAAAATTTAATCGAATGGATAGACATTCTAAATGTGTTCGCCATCTCACTAGAACTTACGGATCGATGAAATAAAAAATGAGGATTTATAGACTATTATTACTTTCGAATTTTCGTTGTATTTTAGTCCCCCCAAATGTGCAGAAAGCACGCAAGGACATAGCTCCTTCAAATATAAAGCCTCGACTGTCAATTGGTGTTAAAGAAACTTATTTCACTTCCTGTCACGATCCATCCACAATACTTTCAGGGTGATTGCAAAGTCTCTTTCTCGCAAATAATTCCTCTTTGTTCATAAATTGAAAATATCCCGTGTGTTCGAGAATGAATGTACGCATTAGCATAAATAAATCCACAACATCGCAGATCATGCAGTATTAAACATTAGAAGGGCAAGATTTAGGTTCTGCATTAGAGCCTTGGCAAAGCAAATTTTATTGGCTATTTACAATTAGTATTAGGGCCAGATTTTAAAATGGCCACATTACCTACTGAATGGCCCGGCCGTTGCACCTGCGTCCCGCGAACATATTTCTGTTCTCTTTGTTGTTCTCCTTTTAATGGAGCCATGCGTTCTCTAACGAGTGCAATAGTCTCTCCAAAGCTTAAGCCTCCGATTTAGAAATTTTAAGGCACGTTCGTAATTTCATTCGAAAATATATTATTACTGTTTTCAAAGTCAATTCAATCATTATAATCAACAGCCGACAACAACCAGTTGGCTAGATGCTGTCATTCACTTAGGGGAAATTTGTAAAAATCTCTACCGTTGGCATGAATGACTTCCAACCTTTTCTTACAAAAGAAAAAATGGATGGCTGAACCATTAAAACCACGAGGAAAGTTAAATTCAAAATTAAATAACCAAGCAAATAATAATTCAAATAATGATCCCTCTGTGGTGGCCGAGCTATTATCTTAATATTTATTTATTCATACCACTTGACTTCTTAAACTGCGGACCAAATCAGTCAAATTGGAACAGATTAACAATAAATTAGGACAAAAAATTCACCAGCTGGATTTCTTTAATAACCTAAGAATAAAAGATGTACAGACAAACATTCACGAAACACAGACTCCGCAAAATATGTTTTTAGCTCTTTGCTTACGGATTTTAAGCAACAAACAAAACAAATAGAACTGCGACGAATACTAATAATGAAAAAAAACACACAAATACAGGCTAAGTGAAGACTGCAACAATACTGTATTTGCTACTATTACAACCATATTCACCACTATCATTACTAAAACCAATACTAACAACAATTATAAAGGTTAAATGTGCTATATTCGTCTAGAAACATAAAATAAACCCTAAACAATTTAAAGTCAACGCTTACCAAATCTGCGAAATGAGCATACCGAATCCTACCATTGTTACTTATTTGGTTGAGATTTCAAGTTCTCATCAACCGATAGGGGGAAATCAATTATTAGAATCTAATTGTAAAATATAATCTCTCTTCGGAATCAGTTCAAAAGTAAACTAATGTAATAGAGATTAACAAATCTCTGAAATCCAACGAAAAGAGGATAATGAATCTTCTCCATTCATTTTCAAAAAATAGATTTCACACACGCACGCACGCACGCACACACACATATATATATATATATATGTGTGTGTGTGCGTGTGTGTGGAATGATCACCTGGGAATTTGCGATCACCCAAACTGGTTGGAATGACTACAGAAAAAAATGCTGACTAATCACCTCGTAACCCATATGTGACTTGCAATTTTGCTAACGGATTTAACCGGCATGTTTCACTTCAAACATTCCAAACAGAAAGAAAAGAGGCCGGGATAAGAAGCATTTCTTCTTAACTGCTTTACTCAAGTCGCTTCCAAATCTCACCAGTAAATATTAATACTCGTTAACGCTATGCCCTACTTCTAACTAACATGAAGGGAACTTTTTAGTCTATGGATAATTCCATTTAATCAAGGTCTCCTAACGAAAAAAGGGTGGATGGAATCAATGAGGGGAGGAATAAGTGATGGTGGTGATTATGGTGTTGGAGAGGCAAAGTGGTGGTTGCTGGAAGAAGCTTTAGTGGTGGTGGTGGTGGGGATATTGGAGTTTGATGATGTCGATGGTGATGGTCAATGACGCCAGTGGATGTATCTAAGGGGAAGATAGTGTTTGGGTATTGAGACACTGGAAATCAACATTTTGCTGGTCTGATTTTTTTTCAAGAGAAATTAATGAGCATAAGCTAATAATATTCGATATCCTATACCGGACAAGAATTCCTTTTTGGGAATCAACTTTAAAGCAGATTTTATTTTTCTAGAGAAATTAATGACAATAAGGCTAGTGATATTCGATAACCCCATACCATCTAGGAATTCATTTTTAAAATACATATAAGAGAACCAAATAAAAATAAACCACTAGAAATTCAACATGTATTCACTTGGATCTAGCCCTCCAGAAAACAGAGGGTAGAGGACCATTTTAAAAGTCCTTTCGCCATTTATTAGCCACCAAATACCTAAACTGCTCTGAAAAAAAAAATAGAGAAATAACAGTTTGCGAACATTCATTACAAACGTAATTCCAGGGACCCTACATGTGACACCACCGAGGAGAAACTGGGGGCGGCCGGGATATATTGGTTAACACTGTTCTCGTACCTTTTACCTGCGGTGAAACTAC